>NC_056743.1:1217356355-1217506355 GCF_019279795.1 Protopterus annectens
AACCCGGTTTTTTAAAAGGGCCCCCCTCGGCCCTGTATGCTCCCCAGAGGACCTGGCCCTGCATGAGTTGGGCCTCATGATTATGGACTAGGAGCCAGACCAATGACCTGGACTCCTCAACGCCCCAGCTCTGTGCTCAAAAGCAACTACCCTCTCCTACTCCTGTCATTCTGCCTGCAGGTCAGTTCTACAATAATTTATGCTGTGTATTCCTGCCTATGGGGCTTATATAGTTTGTTTTTCCCGCACATATCTGTGATTGGCCATTTTGGAATTGTATCAACTTCAGTAAACCTGCATTGTCATGCTCCAGTTTGTATTCATTCCTATATATTAGCTATTATTGCATTTATAGGTACTGCTGTCATGGCTCAGTGGTTCAGTACCTTGACTATGGTGTATAGTATCCTGGGTTTGAACCTGGCCACTGCTTTTTATTTTTCATGACTGTCTAGACATGCTGAGGGGTGTGTCTGTGTAAAGGCAGTTTTGATACGGCTTGCTCAACGTTGCCCGTCGGTTAGTTGTTTGCGTGGTGCGCAGCTCCGAGCAAATGGGGTACGCTGCTTTAAGCTTCATTTGGCTATCGGCACGCATATTACACTCAGCTCAGTTAGGGGCACATAGATTTAGCGTGTTAAACCACTGCTCAGCTACGGGCACTCATTTTGCACCAGTTAAACCACTGCTCATCTACGGGCAGATGCACTCACTCTGTTAAACTGTAGCTCAAGTATGGGCACATCTGGCATTTTTTATTCTTTTGTTACCTCACATTTCTTCAATATAAATGGGCTATTTCATTACATTTTAGATAAAATGTGGTTTTATGTGTACATATTTGTCAGGGACTTGTTTCCTGCTTATTTTGCTAAAAATAAAAAATTGGTGTTGTGGGGGCTGGAACCATGAATGCCTGCTCTTCAGCCAACATCTCTACTGCTACGCTATTGCTTCCTGGCTTATTTTGCATATTTAGTTCTTATATGCTTTCCCACTGACTGCTAACTGTAGCTGCGCTTATGGCACGCCCAGCAAACAAGCGCACTCACGGTTAAACAATTTTACAATTTAAAAAAAATATATAACATGTTTATTTATATGTTTTCTGTTCATAGTCTGTGGGGGCATGTGTTGTGTTCTGTTTATTCACATTTCCGTGGACTCTGTCATGGGTGTTTACTTTGGGAACTTTTCCTCTTCTGGGGGCGTGTCCGCTTACAGGGCTTGGCCTACAGACACACCCCTTACTGTCTTACATGGACCGTGTTGGCCTTAAGTGTGATTCAGCATGCTCTCATGAATATGCAAAGCATGCTGACATCACTCCGTTTAACTGCAGCCTCCGTGTATGAGTTATAACTCTTACACGGAGGCTTCATGAATCCTGCCCTATGTCTGATAAAGCGGTTTGTTAGACCGCGAAAGCACTTACTTCTGATTCTATTTTGCAATAAAAGATTTTCTACATCAGTTGCTGTCAGTGTTTACCTTCCAGGTTTGGATTTTTTCATTTTGACATATATATATATATATATATATATATATATATATATATATATATATGATGTATTGCTTCTGCTCATTGGTTTAGGGGTACTACAATTCTGACTTGATATAACAATAGGCCATTATGAGCTGTTAATTGTACTCTGACAGTATAGCATTTATGCATGAGATATTTGTTATTTGAGCACTGATTCGGCCATCTAAGGATTTTGTGTGAAACCAGGAAGAAAGCCAAGGTGATGTCTTTCTTCACCAGTGGTAATCTACACAAAACTGACACTACCATGCTATCAGTATAAATGGTCTTCTGAGATATTAGAGAGAGAATGGTACATTAGAAGTGCTTCAACTTCATTGCATAGCATAACACTGTCTCACACACACAGTATGCACACACAGTATGATTTCACAGCTGACCATAGTACTCAGATATCCATTACTAAGCTTGTGAATGATCCGCAAACTCAGACCAAGGCCTTTATACAACATCCATCTCCCAGGATTTCTCCAAAGGCTTTAGTTATATGTCGATGGCTCAAAGACTAAAACAAAAAGGTAGAATTACATCAGTACTAAAATAAGTACTAGAATGAACTATCAGGAAGAAATCAATTACAAGTATGACAGAATTTACTAGCACACCCATAACAATTAAATAAAGGATTTCCCAGAGGAATCAATTTTGGAACTCTCCTATTAATGTACGTTCTAATAAGAAACATCTGTATCCAAACAGAATACAACTAGCCAAGTATAAGGACAACTGTACACTGATTCATGCTACACTGACTCTGATCAACTGTCATATGAACTTCAGATAGGTATAGACTCATAGTGAAAAGAAAAGTTATCTGCTTTAGTATGCAAGCTCATAATGTTACAGCCACATCTACCCAAAACAGTCTTAAAAGGACAGCTAGCACAACTGGAAAACAGAGAGATGAAAATATCTAGACATCATCAATTATCATAGCATTTCTTTAAAAGGGTACATTAGTACAATTGTAAAGAAAATGAACTGTAAAATGGAAGCCCTGTATACAATGCATATTTTTCTGACAACTACAAATAAGGCAGGTTTTAGCATAGATTTTCCTCATACCAGAATTCATGTACGGAACCCTTAATATGCATAATCTTCATGTACATTCATCAGAAGAAGTTAGTAGTAGCTTAACAAGGCTGACAAATGTACAGTTACCTTTATCTTGTCTGTAGACCACATGTTATCCCTAAAGGACTGTCTGGATTACCTTCAGAAATACAATGTTATATGAAAAGCAAGTAGTTATACACAAAATGGATAACTATCATGTATTGCACCCAAAATTATATTATGTTATGTTATATTATTATTATGTCCACTTCTGTGATGATGTGATGTAGTGCCACCTATGCCATTGAGAGTAGGACACTGCATGTGTAGCATATGCCAGCATAGCTAGCTGGAGTTTTGTAAAGAATTTTATGTCATTTGTATATCAAACTGATTTGTACAGATGCATCTATTAAGAATGTATTTGTAATGCTGATTGTATTAAAATATATCAACAGTGGATCTTGTTGGACAGAAAAGAAATATACATTTATATCAGACAGTACTGTTGTAACTGAGAAAATGTATTTATGATAACAGAGGATCCTGGAAGGGAAGGAATTAAGCTGAGCTCAACTTACCTTAAGAAAACTAGCCAGAAAATAAATGACTTGGTTTAGGCCATAAAGATTTTATCTCACAGGCCTGAGTGCAGCCTGCTCTTATTGTCCTTAGTGGTGAGATAATTGCTAACCTGGGGTGCCAGAGAATGGCTGGTTAGTCTTTGGAGATGGATGAAAGTATTGGAATTGTTTTACAGTCTCCAGATGCCTTGATAAAACTCTAGGTGTGTATTATGACACATCTGTACTAGATCCTTGTCCAGCTTCTAGTCGAGGGGGGGGGGTTGTGGGGGAACCACAGAATCAGTTGACTAGATGTGGTGTCATTCTATAGCCAGCACTGAAATTATTTTAGATATTAGTGGGAGATGTAATAGTGACACTCAACACTCTGTCTTGGACCTGACAACAAAAACACTTATCCACTTCATCTTCCCTTGCTTTTGTAAGTAACATAACTAAGGAACAGTAATTCTTCAGTCAGTTAAGGAAGCAGTGAGATTAGCTAAAAGTATTTTTTTTTATCTGTCTGAGTCTTTCCATCTGTGTTATTTTTTATATTTCCAGTGAATTGAAACTCTGGTGTTTATTGTAAATAGATATTCAGTATTTTCATATTTACTGTTTTATTATTATTAAATATATATATATACCTTTCATTGTGGCTAGTCTTTTAGAAAACATTTTAACCCTTGAGAGTAATTGCATTTATTTGTTGACACTGTGGCTTCATGTTCCTGAAAGTCTTGCAGCTGGGTCAAACATTATCATTTGTACAAGTATTAATTTTACTGAGAGTAATTAGGTACCCTGGTAAGAGCCTTAAAGTAGCTGGCTGGTGGCAGTGAATCAAATTTATAGTCTGGGTGAAGGTGGTATAGTGGGTAAATCTGTGCCAGCCTTCCCCAGGTGTGTGTGTGTGTGTGTGTGTGTGTGTGTGTGTGTGTGTGTGTGTGTGTGTGTGTGTGTGTGTGTGTGTGTGTGTGTGTGTGTGTGTGTGTGTAAAAAATCAAATCTTAAAGAGTGTGTGTGTGTCAGCTACGTGGAACAGGGACACAGAGCACTGATTTCTGCAGAGAGAAAGGTGAAGTCTTATTTGGGGCTTGGAGAGGAAAACCCAGCCCCAGGTCTGGAGTGTGTCCCCTGTATTCTCATAAGGGAAATTGTGTTTGGTGAAAAGAGGTGCATCTGAAAATACTGTGTATATCTATCTTTAATCCAAGTGAACAGGCCCCACCATTATATGTGATGAGTATTGAGGCTCCTTGATTACTGGCCCAGAGGTGGGATGTTGTAACTTCTGTAAAACAACTGCAAAGGAATAATATTAAAAGAACAAAAAAAAATCTAAAATGTCTTAAACAAATCAGTAAAAATCCTGAGCAACACAATGAGTCAATCAAATTCTCTCTCTAAGTCATAAAACACTTTCCAATTAAACTCATTATGTTGGATTCATAACTGTACCATTTTTATATTTTTGTATTCAGCAACCACCCTTACATGGTGCTATATACTCCTCTCACATGAAGAAATGAGTACATTAAAGGGCTGGCCCTGCAGCCATGCTGAATGCTAATGAAGCATCCCAGGATGAGAGACATATGATAATTAGCCATGGGCTCTTTCTCCAGAACCACCTCCAGGAAGGCATCTATATGGCCAAGCAATTCTAGAAAACACTTGGGTTTTGTAGATCAGCATGGCCATCCCCACCACATTGCAATGTAAACATAACCAAATGACTGTGTTCAGCCTCTGAACTTGAATGTGTTGGGTGGGAACCACTAAACGACAGGGTCTAATTGTAATGTTAGGGTTCTACTTCTCACACAGAAGCATTCTGGACAGTCCAAACTATTAATGGTAATTGTGACATTAATAACACCAAAATTGCTGTGCAAGGTAACTGTTCTTACGCTGTGGTTACAATGGGTAATTTACCTACTGACATTCCTTTTAAGAATCAGATTTCTACTATTTTTAACTCTGGCATGAACTATCATAATAGTACTGTTTTGCCTATGGATACAACAATGATTCAATTGATAATAGTAATACAACTTCTATACGTGATTATGAATTTTGTAATGCTTGTTTACACAAAGCAACCCCTCTGAAAGTCAATATGGAGAATCATCATACCCCTTCTTCTTTTACTTCTTTATAAGAAAAGATAAATTTCTTTGAGAAACTTTTAAATCACTATTGGTCTTTACAACTGGAAAATCATATTTAAATGAATCTATCAATTGTAAAAGAGTACCAAAGTGGTATAGAATTTGGAAGTATCCTAATGAAGTATAACCAAGGTCAGTATTTCATGGGGAACTGTTGCATTTTTTGACATAATGGGGTTGGATTTTTATGAAACTTATTGTTGATGATAATACCAGAACTCTGACTAAACTTGAAAAGGACAATGAGTGTATAATGACATAAACTACTTTTTGAATAACCAAAAATGTACAGCACAGCACTGAAGAATACAACCTTTAATGACAGTTAAGCACTTTCTTCCCACTTCATAGGGACTTCCTCAGAACAATCTATACATCCCCACTCAGCCCTTAAATAACACATCATTTAAACAATTACCCAATTAATTAATTATACAAACAAAATTAGTTACATAATTTAAAACATAATAATACATTAAAAATGTATTTAAACATATACATATATATATATATATATATATATATATATATATATATATATATATATACACTAAAAAATACATATGCAAATACATATTCTATCCGACAAGATTTTTCAGTTTTAAAACACAAGTAATAGCAGTGGCTTCATTAATGCCTGGATACTCATTTGCATTCAAACGCAACTGCCATTTTAACTCACAAATGTCTAAGTGTATGTCCAGACTTCTTCCCTGAGAATCCTTAATGATTTCCTGGATTACCAAAAACTTAAATTCATGACCAGTAAAGAAAATTACTGGAATTATTTTTGCCATGGTTGATTTATTTTCAGTTATTCCCAAGGCATAGGGCTTGAATGGATTTGACAAGCTTTGTATGATGGATCAGACCTTAATAATGTGGAGATCAATATTCTTGGCCAATTTATGGAGACAGTTCTTACTAATAATTATGTTTATTTTGAGAACAAATTCTTTAAGCAAATTAGAGATGTGGCCATGGGGGCAGCATCTGTCCCAATTTTTGCAAACATAGTTTTATGGTTTTGGGAACAGCAAGTACATTATCCATTCAGACTACTGGAAAGGCATCTTTTTATACTTGAGATTTCTAGATGGCATTCTTATTTTTTGGAAAGGTACATCTGATAGGTTGACTGACTTTATTAAATATATGAATAACACCACCTCCTTTTTGCAATTCACTACTACCATGAGTAATGAGAAGACAGATTATTTGGATATTACAGTGTACAAGGACACGTGGAAATAAGCTTTTGAATTTACTGTATTCTGTAAATCTACCTTCTCTAATTGTTACTTGTACTTCATTAGCCAACACCCCATTTAGCAGAAGAGGAGCCTGGTAAAAGGTCAGTTTGTTAGACTATCTAGAATAATCTCCCAAGATAAGACTTTTTTAAATGAATGTGAACTATTAAAAATCATGTTCACCAACAGGGGGGTACCCTATTAGTTTAGTTAACACTATTATGGAGAATGTTATATATGATGATATATGATGGAAACATCAACTATAAAAGATACTATAGGGATACAATCAGTTGTTAAAGAGGTGCAAGAAGGTTATGATAAGGCTTTGATCATGGCATGTACTAATCAAAGTACATATATTAAATAACTTATTATTAAAAATTGGAATCTGATCAAAGAATGTTTTGCTAACCAAACCAGTATTCCCTCTACTTTGAAGTTTGTGTACAAAAGGAGCATGAATATTTAAAGCATTGTAGAAAGACCATGTAAAGTCGATAGATCATACAGAATGTCTAAATGTGGCATTTTCACACAATGGAGGTATATTTATGACAGTGTGAACATTACCATAACATACCCTAGAATTGCAAATAATAATTATAAATGCAACTGTAAGACTTTGGGACTAGTATATATTGCTATGTGTGCATCCTGTGATATTTTCTATGTGGGAAAAACTGAGAGAACTAAGAACTAAGATTTATGAGCATTACTCTGCAATTAAGAAAAAGGATGTACAAAATGCACTTTATAAACATTTCACAGTTTTTAGGAATTTAAAACAAAAATTCTTTTATGTTTTGGAAAAGATACCTATGCCTATCTGCAGTGGATGCTGGGGGGCATTCATTGAAGCTAAGGAACTGCAATGGTAGATAAAGTTATATGCCACTTCCCCTCCAGGAATAAACAACAAGATCTCGCTTACTGGTAGTGTAGGTGGTATATACTTTATGTAGGTGTGTATATATTTATATATATATATATATATATATATATATATATATATATATATATATATATATATATATATATATATATATATAAAATTTGAGATTTCAGTATTTCGCAATTATAAAGGGGAACCGCAATGGATATAAAAAGTTTACACACCCCTGTTAAAATGCCAGGTTTTGTTGACATAAAAAAATTAGACCACAATAAATCATTTCAAAACTTTTCCCACCTTTAATGTGACCTATAACCTGTACAATTCAATTATAAAACAAACAAATCTGTTAGGGGAAAAAATATAAAAAATAAAAAAGTACAATAAGCTGGTTGTATAAGCGTGCACACCCTTAAACTAATACTTTGTTGAAGCACCTTTTGCTTTAATTACAGAATTCAGTCTTTTTGGGTAGGAGCCTATCAGCATGGCACATCATGACTTGGCAATATTTGACTACTCTTCCTTGCAAAAGCACTCCAAATCTGTCAGATCAAGGGCATCTCTTGTGCACAGCCCTCTTCAGATCACCCCCCCCCCCCGATTTTCTTTTGGATTTAGGTCTGGGCTCTGGCTGGGCCATTCCAAAACTTTAATTTTCTTCTGGTGACACCATTCTTCTGTTGATTTGTATGTATGCTTGGGGTCCGTTGTCATGTTGAAAGGTGAAAATCCACTTCATCTTCAGCTTTCTAGCAGACACCTAAAGATTTTGGGCTAAAAGTGACTGGTATTTGGAACTGTTCATAATTTCCTCCACCTTGACTAAAATCCCAGTTCCAGCTGAAGAAAAGCAACCCCCAAAGCATGATACTGCCCCACCATGCTTCATTGGAGGGATGGTGCTCTTTTGGTGATGCAAAGTGTTTTTGCGCCAAACGTACCTTTTGGAATTGTGGCCAAAAAGTTCAACGTTGGTCTCATCAGACCATCATGTATTGTTTTGCAAATTTTGGCTGGGCCTGGATGTTTTTCTGTGTAAGAAAAGGCTTCTGTCTTGCAACCCCCCATAGCCCAGACATATGGAGAATATGGGAGATTGTTGTCACATGTAGTACACAACCAGTACTTGCCAGAAATTCCTGTAGCTCCTTTGGTGTTGTTGTAGGTCTCTTGGCAGCCTCCCTGACCAGTTTTCATCTTGTCTTTTCATCAATTTTGGATGGACATCCAGTTCTTTGCAACGTCACTGTTGTCCCATATTTTCTCCACTTTTTGATGACTGCCTTCACTGTGTTCCGTGGTATAGCCATTGCTGTGGAAATTTTTTTGTACCCTTCTCCTGACTCATATCTTTCAACAATGAGATCCCTTTGATGCTTTGTAAGTTCTCTGTGGAACCATGGTTTTTGCTGTAGCAGGCACCTGAGTAAATGTCAGGAAAATCCTACTAGGACAGCTGAACTTTATTTGGGGTTAATCAGAGTCTCCTTAATTGATGGCAGGTGTGTACCTAGTGTCACTTTAATTGATGGCAGGTGTGTACCCAAGAAGACTGAATGCTGTAATTAAATCAAAAGGTGCTTCAACAAAGTATTAGTTTAAGGGTGTGCACACTTATGCAACCAGCTTATTGTACATTTTTCAATTGAATTGTACAGGTTATAGGTCAATTTAAAGGTGGGAAAAGTTTTGAAATGATTTATTGTGGTCTCATTTTTTAATATTAAAAAAACTGGCATTTTAACAGGGGTGTGTAAACTTTTTATATACACTGTATACCATCTCCGAGATTGCACTACAGTGGGGAATAGGGTAAATTTAAAAGGTTTTCATCACTTACCTTATGCATCGCGTTACTTCCTGGTTGTTGGTTAACTATGGTCAATTGATGAATTTCCTTGGGGTGCTTGACTAAAGCTTTGTTTGGATTTTGATATTTGATATCATGTAGGTGTTGGGCTATTCTGGTTTTTAATTTGTTCAGTATTTTCCAACATAGAATGCAGCGCATTTGGAGCATTAAGCTCAGTACACTATCCATTCTGTGTAGCAGTTCCTGTAGAACTTGCTGTGGAAGGTTTTCTTTGTATTCGGGCAGGTGAACTGGTCATTGTTACTTAGGTGTTTACAGTAGCCACACTTTTATTTGTTGCATGGGAATGTTCCTGGTCAATTTTTCAGGAGAGGGTCATTATCTTTGCTTCCATTCTCAAGAATTTGTTTTAGATTCTGTTTTCTCCTGATACTGAATTTTGGGACATTCAGCAAAAAACTGCAGATGGATTGCTGCTGATAATAGTCCAGTTTTCCTTAATGATGTTTTTCAGAGTGTAGAAGTCAGTGGAAAAGGTCAAGATCATATTGAGTTCCTCGAGGGTGTCTTTCTGTTTTCTTCTCCTTGGCTGTCCCAAGCCAGGAAATTCAGGGTCAGAGTGCTTGCTTTCGATTATGGGATCCAAGATGTTCTTGATGAGTTTTATGTTGTACCCTCTTTCTAAAAAAACTTAACAGAGGTTAAAACAAAAATCGACCCGATCATTGAAAAAGTACAAACCCTGGACCACAATAGCAGACAGAAAAACAGAAAAAGCTATACAGGGACTCCATACACAAAGTGACTTGTGAAAGCACATGGACTTTTACGATTGAAAAATGCTCATTTTTTATTTCTTTATTTTTATTTTTATACAAACATGAATTTTCTGACCATGATCTCCAGTTCACCTTTGGGTGTCTAATAGGATAGAGTATGTGAGATCCACATATCTTAAACACAAGATGTCCTTAATGGTTTCATTTGCATATATCCATGAGCCTCTAGCACAAGAGTTTTATGAATCACACAGTGAAAACCCTAGCCTGGTCAGTTTTTTTCTTTTTCTTGTAGTTTTTACTGATTTGTTAGGAAGGATTTTTACAGATACCCTTATGGTAATGAACATCAGCTGGGTTAATGCAAGCTTGCAATCTTAATTCCTCAGTATAACAAATATGCTCACCTAACCTCTGAAAAGATCACACAATCAAGGAGAATCTCATTTGAAGAAGAAAAAACAAGAGTCACCGTGTCATTTTCATGATTGTACAGGAGTATCTCTTGCAGCATTTTGAAAAATAAAAGATCTATGCTAAGCTCAGAGCTCGACCTGCCGATTCAATTAGCTTAAAGCTATTTGGACACACATCTAAATTGTGTTGAGATTCAAAAAAGAGATTAGTACCTCAGCATTAAAAAAGGTGAGTATATTACTGCGTATGGTGTGATATTGAGTGCAGAGGGATATAGAAGGGCTATCCCCCCTTTCTTTTTAGATCTATAGCGTCTCATTATTGCAAAATTAGACCTCTAGGCCAAAATCCCTTCAAAAATGTACTCAGTAATCATAGTTCCAAACTATGCCATAAATAGCATGTGAATCCTTACCTTTTATCCCATTATTCATCATGTTTTGCCTCGCAACCAAGATCAAAGTGACAAACTGAGACATTCCTTTCTCAGGCGAAATCACCATTTTCTTATGGTGGTGACACAGCTTCATTATTACATCTAGTTACAATTCTCTAGGAGAACAATTTAAGATATACAGTACTATATAGCCCTGTTATAAAACAGATTTTTTGTGGACTATTTAAAACTGTAGACTTCATCAGATAGGGATCTGAAAGCCCACCTACAAATGATTCAAACTTTTTCAGATGATATAAGAATGACATTTGGTCTTAATAAGTGTCCAAAGCAATACATATAAAAGGAAAGCTACTGCACCAAGAGGATATCAACCTGGAACAGGAATGCAATATTAAGGAACATGATCAGAAGAGAGTTTATACATACTTGGGAATAGATGAAGGGTCAACAAAAAGCATGAAGAAATGAGAATAATTTTCAGTAAGGAATATTTCAAAAGACTAAAGCTAATTGTGATATAGGGAAATATTGCCAGTCCAGCTTTCTGGAATTTTTTAAATAATTCTATGTCATTTGAGAATATTGATATGATTTATATAGAACTTTGTGTTATGTAGTGAGCTAAGATGTATCCACAGTGTACCCTGCTGGAACACAGAAGATTAACCTGCAAAACATAAGAATAGTTGAGGTTAAGTTACTTTATAGCTGGGGCATAAACAAAAGATGTTATCTCTCAGTTTCATTTCCGTAGCAGACACAATGTCTAAAGCTAGAAATTTTTGTATTGTCTTGAAAGAGAAGTAATTACTAGGTTTCAAATGTGAAAGAGTTTTATTGTTTTATGACTTCCAAGATCTGCAAACATCTGTGAGATATGTATTTTTAACACAAAGATGTTAAATTCTATTAGTTTCTGTTTTAGCCTGGGAACTGAATTCAGGTGTCAAAAAGTGATGCCATCCAAGCTAACCCAGCAGTAAAATGTGATATTAATTTAAGAACTCTCTCAGAGACAGACTGTGCATTTTGTATTTTGTCTTGGACCTAACAAGAACATCCACTCATCATCACCATCTGCACTTGCCTTGCTGTAAGTAAGATTTAGGGCATAATATCTCTTTTAGATAGGTCACTGAAGGTGTTTGTGCTCTCAATCAGCCACGCATTGACCATTCAGCATTTCACATTACAATTGTTTTATTTATTTATTTATTTATTTTTGTTAGCTTAGTCAGGGAAAGCAGGCAAGCATGTCAGCAGAGGAGTATGGCAAGCTGACAAGGAGCCAGTTGCCTGAGATGTGCCAGGCTAAAGGACCGGTGCATGCCAACCTGACTAAATCAGACATGATTGCAGCTTTAGTCACAGCTGCATCACAGAATAGCAACCAGGAGGACAACCAGGTTGGCCTTGGAGATGTACAACTCTCAGAAAATGGACAGCTCAACCTTTCTACAGAGGACTTAAAAATCCATCTGGAGTTAAAGAGACTTGAGCTGGAGGCTAAGAATTTTGGAAATAGAAGTAGCAGAGAGGCTGAGATGTCTAGAGGCAGAGGAAAATGAGAAACTGAGGTTTCTAGTGGCTGTGGAGAAGGAAAGGCAGGGGCAATATGAAAAGGAGATTCTGACTATTTGCCAGAGTCATGGAGGTAGTGGGAAAGGGAATAACTGAACCCCAGAAACAACAAAGGTCAGTAAAATTCTTCCACAATTTACAGAGGGGGATAATTGTGATACTTTCATTCATATGTTTGAGAGGGTATGTAAACAGTATAATCTGTGTTCATCCGTGGTGGTGTGCCTAGGAGATTACAGCCACATTTGCTTCATTTTGACCTGGGATGCCATTAGCAGTTACATGTTTAGCTTTTCAAGGGCTCTGGATATGGTTCCTGACTCCCTTACTCCATGGTAAAGCTGTAACTACTATTTTTAAATTGTCCGATACTGATTGCTTAAATTATAAAATTGTAAAAAACTGTCTTTTAGAATGCTTTAAGTTAACACCTGACACTTATAGAAGAAAGTTTTCTGATCATAGACATAAGACAGATGAAAGACTGTGTGTGAATATATTGCTGAAATAAGCATGTATTTCCATAGGTGGGTGAGTGGATGGCAGGTCACCACTTTTGAAGGGCTGGCAGATCTTTTGGTGAAGGAACAAGCCTTTAGCACTTTGCCTGAGGACATGAGAATCTTGTTAACTGATAGACAATGCAGTACTACAGATGAGTTGGGAAAGAAGAGACACCTATACCTAGCAAGCAGGGCATCACTGCACAGGAAAGGGACACCCAGTCCTACTTGTGGGTCTATGGGAGCCCATGCTGGGCACTCAGACTGCCCCAACCAAGTCCGCCAGTAGCAGGGGTAGCCACTAGTCCAGGTACACATCCAGGACAAGGGTTAAATGTTTTAAATGCAACCAGTGGGGCCATGTAGCATATAGATGTCCACAGAGACAAAGTGGGGGACAAAAGGTAGGAGAGCCAGTAAGTGTGAATGACAAAATGTCAAGCATAAGTTGTCTTGTCTTGAGACAACAAGGGTGCCAAACTACCACAAGGGGTTATATCTTATCTTAGTGGATGGGAAAGAGGCCACTGCTAAGAGAGAGACACAACCTCTGTTCTAACCATTGTAAAGCTTGCAGTGGTTACAGAGGAGCACCACTTGCTTTGACAGTCTATTCCAGTTAGAGCTTTAGGAGGCACCCCATTCTAAATACCTTTGGCTAGGGTTCACCTTGACTGGGAGGGTGGAAAAAGAATCCAGCAAGTAGGTGTGTTTTAGGATGTCCCTGCAGATGTCCTGATAGGGAATGATTTTTAATGCAGTAACCTGTGTGCATGCAGTTACACGTAGTCAGATATGGAGACAAACATGTGGGTCTGGTAGCCTAGGGGATACCCGGAAAGACCGCACACTTTCAGCCAGGACTGGTGAGGTGGTTATTTCAGGGAGGGAGATATGATGCAGCAGTGAGACTGAAGGTGAGCCACAGCTGCTTGTGGGTCCTATATTACCTTGGGTAGAGTGACTGCAAGGGCAGAGGGGAGTAGTAGTACCCAGGCTGACAGTGAGGCATCGCTGTCAGATAATACCAGACTTCCTGTGGAAGGGGAGCTGGGAAGAGTTGTTAGGAGAGCTACATTACAAGGTCTGAGGGAAGTAGCTAGTGAAGCACCTGATATTCAAGGTAAGAGAAGTCTGTATATTGGGACAAATGGTTACTGTATAGAGAATGAACCCCTCAGGGAGGGCTAGAGGGTGAGAGGATACAGCAGTTGGTAGTGCCCAGAGCCTACCATCTGGCACTTCTAGCCACAGCCCATGATAATCCATTTGCAGGTCATATGGGCATAAAACATGTAAAGAGACATATTATGCAGAACTTTTATTGGCCTGGGATTTCCAGAGATGTAACAGGGTACTGCAGGACCTGTGAACAGTGCCAAATGTTAGGTAAGGCAGGAGACAAGGTGAAAGCTCCCTTGATGCCTTTGCCTGTGACTGAGGAGTCATTTCAGAGGGTGGCTATGGATAATTGTGAGGCCTCTGAGTACCCCAGATTCCACATGGAAAAAGTATATCCTAATGGTAGTAGATTATGCTACCAGATACAGTGAAGTGGTGGCTCTGTCCTTCATTGGGGCAGAAAAGGTGGCAAATGCTTTGTTAGAGATTTTCAGCAGGGTAGGTTTCCCAAAAGAAATACTGACTGACAATTTCATGTCAGACCTGCTGGCTTGTCTGTGGAAGCACTGTGGGGTGGAACACCTAAAGATCACCCCTACCACCACCAAACTAATGGTATTGTTGAGAGGTTAAATTCTACACTCAAGACGATGCTACTGGCCTTTGCAGACCAGTTTAAGAGGGAGTGGGACAAATATTTACCCCATCTGTTGTTTGCTTACAGAGAAGTGCCCCAGGAATCCACAGGTTTTTCACCCTTTGAGTTGCTGTATGGGCATAGGGTGCGGGAAAAGCTAGATTTGATTTGAGATGAGTGGGAGGGTGAGTGTGACTCCCACAAGGAGTCTGTTGTGACATATGCCCTAAACCTCAGGACAAGACTCAGGGAATTTGTGGGCTTGGCCCAGGAGAACCTGGCAGAAGCCCAACAGCAGAAAAAGGTCTGGTATGACAAGAATGTTCAAGCTAGAGAGTATACTATAGGGCAGCAGTTAATGGTTCTCATTCCTGTCAGACACAACAAGCTGCAGGCAACTTGGGACGGACCCTACAAAGTAGTAAGGAAGGTCTGTGATGTTAACTACATGGTAGAATTGCTAGGCAGGAGGCAGGGCACAAATTGTATCATGTTAATATGATGTGACCTTACCGTGATAGTGATGCCCTTGTGTTGAGTATTTGCAGTGGATGGCAGCAGGAGTCAGAGGGGGATCTAGTGACTGATCCCTCAGTAAGGCTTGAACTGAGACCTCAGTGAAAGGGGTAGCAATGTCCCAGAAGCAATCCCCTACCGAGGTTTGAGAAATCTGAGCAGTGTTACAGGAGTTTGGTGGCATGTTCACTGGGAAACCAGGGTGCACCCACCTGGTGCAGCACCAAAGACCTATTAATCAGGCCTCTTATAGGGTGCCTGAGAGAGTCAAATAGACTCTGAGGGAGGAAATACAGGAAATGTTGGAACTAGGGGTAATTCAGGAGTCCAGCAGTCCCTGGGCCTCCCTAGTGGTGTTGGTACCAAAGAAGAATGGCAGCACCAGGTTCTGTGTGGACTACAGAAAATTAAATCATCACACAGAGATGTTTTCTCAATGCATAGGACAGATGAAGCTCTAGAGCAGCTGGTTGGGTCTAAATATCTTGCCAGTACTGATCTTACCAAGGGTTATTGACAGGTGCCCTTGACTCCCAGTGCTAGAGAGAGGTCAGCCTTTGTGATGCCATTTGGCTTCTCTGAGTTTACAAATATGCCCTTTGGGACAAAAAATGCCCCGCAACTTTCCAGAGGCTGGTTGGTTGTATCCTAGCAGGAGCAGAAGAACTTTCCCTTACTTACTTAGATGATATTGCTATCTACAGCCATTCCTGGCAAAAGCACCTTCAGCATGCAAAGGAGGTGCTGGGCAGACTGCAGAGGCAGGGTTGGCCATTAAGCCCAGCAAATGTCAGGTGGGTATGGCAGAGGACTCCTACCTGGGCCATAGAGTGAGGAGTGGTAAGATCAGACCAGAACTTGCCAAAGTGGAAGCCATTCAGGCATGGCCTACCCCTGTTACCAAAAAGCAGGTGAGGGCATTCTTAGGGACAGTGGGGTACTACAGAAAGTTTATCCCCAATTATAGTACCATAGCTGCTCCCCTCACAAAACTGATAAGGAAAAACAAGCCAGATAAGGTAGTGTGGACCCCATCATTTGAGCAGGCATTCCAGAAGCTTAAAGGAGCTTTGGGAGGACCCCCTGTGTTAGCCAGTCCAGATTACAATAAAGAATTTGTTGTGCAGGTGGATGCTTTAAACCATGGGGTGTGTGCTGTACTTAGCCAGGTTTCCTCATACGGAGAAGAGCACCCATTGGCATATCTCAGTTGTAGGTTCCAACCCAGGGAGGAATGTTATGCAGCTGTAGAAAAGGAATGCTTAGCCATAGTGTGGGTACTCCAGAAACTTCAGCCTTATGTGTATGGAAAGAAATTCACTGTAGTTACAGACCACAGTCCCTTAACATGGATACATTGAGCCAGCCAGCAAAATGCCAAGTTACTAAGGTGGAGTCTAGGGTTGCAAGCATATGATATGACAGTGGTGGTGTTAACAATGCCAGTGCAGATGGGCTGTCAAGACAGGGAATGGGGTCAGGTATTCCCAGATAGGCTCAACCCTCTCAATCGTTTCTCAAGGGTCACTTGAAAAACTTGCTTGAATTTTCTGGGGGGGTGGGGGTGTGATATAGATAAATATTGCCAGCCCAGCTATCTGGAATTTTGTAAATAATTCTATGTCATTTGTGAATATTGATATGATTTATACAGAACTGTATGTTATGTACTGAGCTAAGACACAGTGTACCCTGCTGGAACATAGAAGATTAACCTGCAAAACTTAAGAATTGTTGAGATTTAGTTACTTTATAGCTGAGCCATAAACAAAAGATGTTATCTCTCAGTTTCATTTCAGTAGCAGACACAATGTCTAGAGCTAGAAGTTTTTGTATTGTCTTGAAAGAGAAATAATTACTAGGTTTCAAAGGTAAAAGCATTTTATTGTTTTATGACTTCCAAGATCTGCAAACATCTGAGAGATACATATTTTTAACACAGAGATGTTAAATTCTGTTAGTTTCTGTTTTAGCCTGGAAACTGAAGTCAGGTGACAAAAAGTGATGTCATCCAAGCTAACACAGCAGTAAAATTTGATATTAACTTAAGAACTCTCTCAGAGAGAGCCTGTGCATTTTGCATTTTGTCTTGGACCTAGCAAGAACATCCACTCATCATCACCAGCTGCACTCTTTTAGATATAGATAGGTATATAGTAAAGATTAGTTTTGATATTTTCTGTGTTGATTTGAGACTGTCATACAATGTTGTTTTAAAATATTTCCTGTGATTTTGAACTCTGAAGTCACTGTATTGATTTATTGAGTATTGTCTTGTTATTTTATTATTTATTATTAAATATACTTAAATCTATCTTTGTGGCTGATATTTGTGAGACATATTTAAGCTCTTAAGAGTACTTGCATATGTATTTGTTGACACTGTGCAGGCCACTCCTAAATAGCCTTGCAAGTCTTGGCCAGACTACCATTTGGTTAATAATAACATTACACAGAAGGATTGGACACCCTTTGTTAAGCACCTTATAGTAGCTGATAAGGTTGGCTGGTGGCAGCTGGAACTACCTTATAGTCTGGGCAGAAGGGGCATAGCTAGTAAACATGTGCCAGCCTTTCCCAGGTGTGTGGGTGTATTTGTATATAAAACAAATCTCAGTGTGTGTGTGTGTGTGTGTGTGTGTGTGTGTGTGTGTGTGTGTGTGTGTGTGTGTGTGTGTGTGTGTGTGTGTGTTTGTGTGCGTGTGTGTCATCTACTTGGGCAGGGACACAAAGCGCTGGTTGGACAGAGAGGGTGCTGGAGGTCTTAGCTTGGCCACTCAGCTGAAATCTCAACCCTATAGCTGTGCCAGTAAGGAGTCTTATTGGGGTTCTGGAGAAAGAGGGAGAAACCAGCCCCAGACTAACTGCTGTGTCTGTGTGCTCTTAAGGGAAATTATACTTTACTATGTGTGTACTTGTCATCCTTCCAGTGTGTATGTCCCCTAGCTATTGCCAGTGGTGAGGATTTAGGCTCCTTAATTACTGGGCCAGTGCAGGGGTATCACACTAATATTGAAAACTGTTTTGGCATCCAAGAATAAAGTCCAAACTATAAATTGATTTGCTCTGCTTGTTCTAACTTACAGCTTTGGTGTGATTGACTGAAAACAAAAAGCATTGAACCAGTTAGACAAGAAAACAAGCGCAATGCTTCATACTTAACAAACGATATAAAAAAACATTGTTCACAATGATTATACATCCCTCGTTCTGAAGGGGGTATTGGCCTCCTTGAAGTTGACTACATGCATATATCTGTAATTGTGGGACTGAATACATGTTTGCTGACCTCATCAGATCCAAACATGGTGAAAGTTCTAAAGCATGAAGTGAAAAAGTCTAAGATGACATCTTTGCTTAGTTTAGCAGAAGCATTTCAGGACAAAGCTGGAATGGAAATCATACTAGAAGTAGATAAGAAAACAGACACCAAATGAGAGTGCCAAAACAAAAGAAAGAATATAAAACAAGATCAACTGAGAAGGAATAAATGGGAAGTCCACAAATATAAGTGGCAAATAAAGAGAACTTCTGGAACAGTTTCATGTTGACTAGGACTTGACAAAGGAATGGCTAAGGGGGTGTGAATTGAAAAAACACAAACGTAGCATTGATCATTCAAATCATGTTCAGAAAGACACAAAGTCATAAAATATCAGCATCTGTAAGCAGAAACAAGACCAATGTGAAATATAGATACCCAGACAGTTACAACAGTAGTATGAGCAACAGGGCTAATAAAAATGAATTTATAATTGTACTTAAATATGCTACCAGAACTCTATATAAACTGGAGAACAAGGCAGTTATGGGCACCTTGCAGACCTTAAAAACAGCACTCTTGGCTAACATCAAAGACTGAAACAATATTAATTTCATGAACTCTAATCATACCCTGACTTAGAAATGTGGCCAATACCTATCAAGGTGTTAGAACCCCAATGCATTTGCAGAAATTAAACAAGATAAAACGGTATCACCCAGCTCCATTGCATAGAGGATTGAAGCCTTGACTATGACCCTGGAAGAGGAGTGGAAAAGGGAGTGACCAAAGTCGACTCACCCATGCTGAGGGGCACAGTTAGTACCATCACCTACTAGAGAGTAGGGTAAGCAATATGTAGCATATTTCCATTAATAATCTTATATTCTGGACTTGTGAACTGGATCTATTATATAAATAATTTGATACCTTCTCCATACCCTCATCTTTGGGTATGACAAAATTAATGATCTGATATCAACTGTGACTAAGAAGTCTGCATCATTTACATTTCAACATTCTTAATGTTTTATATAAAATGAAACAAATATTTGATGTAAGAAACAGTTTGTTGTACAACAGGACTGATACAATTCTCAATATATATAACCATAGCTTTCGTTTTAACTCCTTTGCTAGAAACCATGTGTCTTATAGATGGATATAACAGGTTTTAATGGACCATGGGAAGCCCAAACATAAATGATGTACAAGCATTCTCAACAGTCAAATAAGCACATCTACTGCTAACAATCAAACCATTAAAAACACTATGAAGTTTAAAGATATATCTTAAAAGGCAGGGTTTAATTAATTGGTGCAGCATGGTCTCATGGTTTGTTAGAATGTGTGATATGTTGAAGTGCATATATTAATCATGTGATTGTATACGTTATTTTTACAATTTGAAGAAATACGTTTTTTAGGACAAATCACACTGCAATTCTGCTTCAGTTTGAGTAAATCATATGTGACTTTTTTATTTTTTCTTTCATTCAAAGTTTTTTTTATGAATAAGCAGATTTCTCTCAGTATTGGTTTTGTTGGTAGTATATTATATTGCATCCAACATTGCTAAGCTTCCAACCAAGGAGAAGCTTAGCCATATTTCCCAGGACTTGTAGGAGATAAACAGTGTCCCCCATTAAGTAGATTTTCCCCATAAAATCTGCAGTTAAGCATACATTATCTAGACTAGCTTTAAAGGTTACCAAGAAAGGACACTGCTTGATACATAAAGGAGTTAGTTCCAGAAACAGGTGATACTGTCGGTTAGGTTCCTGTGGTGTCAGCCGGTACTGCATATGTGAAAGTGTAGGTTTAGGATTGACTTACAACTAGTTTTACTTAGTTGGCAGAGTTCATAGAGTGTAGGGCTATTCAGAAAACTGAAGGCTAAGCAGATATCAGTACTCATGAGCTATACAGCACTGTACAGATGGATACAGATTTTAGTCTATTAGAGTAGCTAAGGATATGAAGACCTAAGATCCTTTTTGTGAGGAAATCTTCAGGTCTTCAAGGTCAGTCTTAGTACTAAATGGACTACATGCCAGGCATTGGGGGGACATTATATTCAATGATGTCCCTATTGAGGAAGGAATGAAGTGGGACTATAGCTACATTGAACCTTGAGGAGATAACATGAATGATAAATTGTGTAAAGTAGAAGGATTTTCTAACTTCATCTGAGAAGTGATGATCAAAAGAGAGCTTGTTATCAGCATATAGATGCACAAGTCCATGACACCTGTGTGAGATTTAAGTGTTATCTTATGGGACATGGTGGCGATGCCAGGTTTACCAAAGAAAACTATGCTGCATTTCTTGGTGGTGAAGGTAAGCCGCAGTTAACAGCTTCTTAAGTGAGTCACCGAAAACCCTTTTGGCAGTGCTCAGCTGTGTTGTGATCCATTCTGAAGGTGAATGAGGTAAACTTATACAATCAAAATAACTGTGCTGTATGTGAAGTGCTGTAGATGGTTAGATGTTTATATAAGAATACACAGCATAGTTCTCCCAGCCTATGTAGCCCCAGAGATCCCAGATCTCCTCTACACCTAACACCAGAAATCCTGGATAGTCCTCCTGTTCCTTAGAGGTACAATCATGCTGCAACATTAACACGATACACATCTACTGCTATACACACAGCATCAGGAAGCTGTCGTGTCCTTCACCCACACTCCTGATCACTTTGTTTATTGGGGAGGCATTGACTTCTGCTGAGTACTGAAGTGATTAGGCTATGCTCTCTATGCCTGTTCTCCTCCACTGGGAAATGCTGTCTTGAGAAAGCTCAATTGTTCTTTCTCCAGCCATTTCTCCATTGATATGAATCCATCACTGAACACAGTCTCTGGCATTACAGACAGAAATCCAGCCACTGACCAATTTATCAGTCAAAGCATCAGAAACCACAACAGGTGTACACTTTTTTCTTTGCAAAGACTGGATAGTAGTGCATTGCCATAAGAAACTGCAGGATGTTTTCTCCTAGAGGAGTGTAGACTATCACAATAGAATGGGGAAAAAGAATCTGAAAGTTCCATAGTAACACTGGAAAAATTATAGAGAGCATCAATACAGATGAAGTGCATAATGGGGCAAATCCCTCAGTTTTCCTTTAATGGATCTATTAACATCAGTAGCTATTTCTGACAAAGCATTTTGTCAGCCAGTCTCGTGCTTATAAAGGTAAACTTTTTAAATTCCTTGTCAAAATAATTTCAGAATATAAGCCATAGGAATCCAGAGTTCCTCAACTCAGTGCAAAATGTGTTGCAAACTATACAGTATGTTGTATAAATAATGGGTATGTTAATAGTCATGTCAATAAAATTCTTTTAATCTAATTAAGTGAGCAAGGAACTCAACAGAATGGGTTGAAACAAAGAAGCAGGATGAAGAAAAGAGAATGCCAAGAGCCATGTAACGTGGAACATAGGAAAAGCTAGTATAAGATGGAAGAAGAGAGATACCTAACAGAGCAAGTATGTGAGGAATAGATAAAGATGGTGAATCTAGAAGTATATCAACATTTTAGGTCACTCTTTAGTTTTGATTTTATTTAACATTTTTTTCTTGTTAAGCTGCAATGTCCTGAAAGTGCAGTCATCACTGATTAATTGCAGACTTGTTTTCTTTTTTTCATCCTGTCATGTACAGGCAGCCTGCATTCTTTTTATATCTCCCACCCACTCCTCCTCCTAGCTTTGCTTAGAGAGAATCTGTACAGTAATTTCTCTCTCTCTCTTTCTCTCTCTCTCCCTCTCTCCTCCAGTTACCAGCACACAGAAGCACACATACGCTCACATACAAGCAGTTGGACAGAATCTTCCCCTCCCCCAAGCCCTTTTTCTGCTGTCTCTCTCACAGTTGCATTTTGAAAAAAAAATCCCTGCATCTTGCATTAAAAGAAGGTTTCATATTATAGAGTTGCTTATAAACAGCACGCAGCATCCTTTTCTTTTCCCCATCACACACTTTTTAGTGTGCCAGTTGCACGACTGAAGGGACGCATTGGAATTAACCTAAGAAGCAGAGGAAAGACGGCTGGGGGAAGAGGAGGTGGAACACCCCCCTTCTCACGATACTGGACCTGAAAGGAGATGAAGATACCATCTCTACCCCCTCCACATGGGGTACAGACTGCTCTGGAGGGGGATGGAGGTTCAGCATTGCTTTGTGTCGGGTAAATACGGATGCAGTCTTGTCACAGTGAGTACATTTATAGGGACAAAATACCTATAGCCAAACACAGAAATATCACGTAGTGTTTGTGTTTTGCATGTGAATATGTTTACTATTAATGGGTTAAATGTGAAGATGAAGACAGTGGTGAGGATGAAGACTGTGGTGTGTAGCAAGCTGTGGAAAAAGCTGGTGGAAAACAGGCAGGATACAAAGAAATATGTATCGTCTCTGCATCCTTCTCATACCACTGCAGGCAAAGAAATGTTCATTTCTACAAGTGTCTGTGTATCTGTGTGTGTGGGGGGGTGTCTGTCTGTCTGCATAGCTTTCTTTTGGCCTTAGCCTATGCATGTTTGTGTAACCTTATGTATACTGGGCACTTTTCACACACTGACATAGTGACAGCACACACATACACACACCCACCCACACACATATACATACACACATGTTGAGGCTGCAGTCTCCCTTTCTTAAAATACTTATTTGAACCCCCTCCCTTATAAAAAAAATTACTCAAATCTATACAGAAAATCTCCCTGATTTCTAAGACAGAGTCAGGGTCTCTGGCTCCTTCTCTGCAGCTGTTTGTCCATTCATTCATATCCATAATGTGCCGTAAACACCCTATCTCGAGTTTATATGCATATTCACATCAACTAAATGGGGACAGGCCTCTGTGTAAAGACCAAACACATTAAAATGTCATTTTTTTTAGAAATATCTTCCTGCCTGCCTTTTCATTCACCTGTTTCTCTATGTTCATACTCTCATCTGTTTAAATAATTCAATAAATAATTTGTCTCTCTATCAGTTCAGCTAGTTGTCAGGTAACTGTCTATTTACCCATCATGCCACACATACTTGCTCACATCCTTTCTTCTCTATCAACAACATGGCATTGGGCGTCTCTTTGATTGAACATTTCATTTGTTTATGTACTTGCTGTATCTGTACATGCCTTCCATTCTTTTATCCTCACAAAGGGATGGATACTTAACTGGCATGTTTACACAGTGTAAAGAATCAATATTAATATGCCAATATACATGCTTGTATACAAATAATATGCATCTTCCTATCTGCACATAGGCAGGATTTATCTGTTTCTCTGAATATCCCGACTTCTTCACTTGCTATGTGTTTCTGCATTATCCTTATCTGCTCAAGTAAAAGGCAAGGCCTTTCTGCAGAACAAGCAGACTTGCTCTGTGAGGTGCCATGAATAACACTGAATATTGGAAATGGTTCCCTATAAAGTCTTTATAGGTTACAATGCATAGGGTCTGGATTTTAAACAATGCAACTTCTAAGCAAACCTGTAACAGTGCTGTTGTTTGGGAATGGCTGGAAAATTAAAGTAAACATCTTGTAATAGTGCTGATGTGTGGCAATGGGTGGAAAAGGATGGCAAGCAGCTCTCTGAGGTTGCTGGAATGATGACATCTATGGCAGCTCAGAAGTAATGCACCTATGAGACAAAGACCCAAGGAGAAGTAGATAGGTGGGGTGAGGAAGTACAAATATAAAAAGGGTTCTGGTGTACTCATTACAGGTTACTGAAAAGTAGGCATGTAATATAAAACTGCACTAAAAAGGTTTGGGTACAAAGAAAGGCATAGATGCAAGTGGTACTGCTAGGAAGCAAGATGATATCTCTATGCTTTATTAGGACAGCACTTATATGTCTACTGCTGTCAGCAGTGACTTGGAAGTGGAAATGAAAGTTGGCCGTCAATGAGCAATCAATGGGCTGACAGGGGTGACACAGGTGTAAAGAGAAATGGCATGTGATACTGGCTCTCCTTTTTGGTTGAGGGGGCGGTAGACAACTGCTAGTGAGGATAACTACCCTGGCAGAGACTACTGGCCAAATATTACCAAGGAGGTAAGCAGATAGTGATATGCTAGTGCACATTCTGTTGCCATAGAAATACTGGGGGGATTTTGTTTCTTCTGTTACATAAATACTCTTCTCTTTCTCTATTATTAGTGAAACTACATTGCTCTGCTCCGTCCTGCCCTTGCCTAACTGAAGACCAGTGTTCACCAAAACAGCTTCCGGCAGAAAGTAAAACATTAAAAATGTAAGGCATTATTATTCTTTAAAGACAACGAAACTACCAGGAATACAGTGTACAGCTCAAAAGAGAGTTCAAAGGAGGGCAATATGTGTTTAGAGCTCAGTTCCTCCTTCTCCTTCGCTGACTCTGCTAAATGCTGCCAGGGAAATGCCTCTATTAAAGATGGCAGCCATATCTTGTGTAGTTTGAGCAAGCAGAGTTAATGTATTCATTCCTTCACACACGCTTGCATTCATTTTCTGATGCCCCCATATCCACTTAGGTTCACCGGACAGTCTGTGCTTATTCTGGTATGCAGTGGATATGTAAGGTATTGGACGCATTTCTTCTAAAAACTTCTGTTCAATCCCTGGTGCACTGTGCAGTACAGAAATGGGGAAAATGTTACATGTGGCTTAATCCATATAACCTCAAGGGAAGCAGGACAATAACATTCATGTTTTCTAGCACTGCCATGTAATTAAAGATTAGCAGTGTTCAGATATTTCAGAAAAAATGAACATCTAAGGACATGGAGAGAGCACTTAAAGATTAGCAGAAATATATTTCAGGTATTTCAGAAGCATTGTGAGGAAGGGTTTTTTTTTTGTCAAGAGAGAGAGAAATTGCCAGCCTCTCTGTGGAAGCTGAGGATTCAGAAAATGTAAGAGAATGCAAGATGACACAAAGAAGAAACTATTCAGGGGCAGGATTATAATCCAGCCTCTAACTGTACTGAATCTGAAATAAGAATGGCAAACATGAGTAAGGATTCCCACTAAATATACACACCTTAAGATGAAAGAGCTACCTTCATTTAGAAAGTTGACAGAATATGCTTATCAGTGCTTTCTCTGATTATAAATATCATGGCTGTAAATTTAACATTTTGTCTAATTTTGTAATTTTTAGCCATTTTATTTTCCGTTAGAAAGGTAGAATCATCTGAATTTAGCAAGACGTTTTGAAGTAAACTCAAGAACATCCCTGAAAAGGAGGAATAGATTAGAGAGATGGGTAGAAAAATGATAATTGTTGGTTTAACTAGGAGAAATACTGTATCTAGCAACTGTCGTGTCTTGGAGATTACTTGGGCTAAACAGTCCGTTGAGACTATTCTTCTTTATATCTAGATACAATCCTCACCTCAAAGTGGAGATCAGAATATATGTATATATGTATATGTTCAAAATGAATCTTACAAAAGACACATTATCCTCTGATTTCCCACAACATCAGCAGGGTGCCAGTGCACACAAAGGAAGCATGGTGAAGCTTTTAAACAAAGTACTATCACTACTGAGCTAGCTATCTGACTAGCTAACAGGCTCTCTTCTATTTTTACTTTATTAAGTACAAACGTGTAGTGGGAACTGTATCTAAGTTATAGCACTATCTGCATAGAGACTGCATCTGTCCGTAAGCTTATATCATCTACCACGCTCTCCAGCAGTCTTGACCACCACTGAAAAGAGTTATGTGTCCACAAATAAACAAGTATTTTAAAAGTGCATCTTGCAGGAATTCAGGTGCACATGACAGCTTAGCAGGTTGTAATGGAGTATATGACATTAATAATATCAAAACATACTAAAGGCTGATACTCAACAGTACTGCTGTTGGCAGTTAGAAATGAACAGCCCACTCTGTCTTTCCATTTGAGTCTGCAAGTTTAGTTTTCCTAGAAATCTTTTTACCATTAATTACAGAATGTTATGTTTTTTTTAATGCAATGATTATTTCCACCTTTGTAGCAGCATCTGGTAGCACTTCATGTCCACTCACCACACTTTCTGTGAAGAAAGTATTCCAAGTTGCCTCTTAATCTCTCCTGTCAAGTCCATCATTTGCCTAATAGTCTTGCAACATATTTTGCATTAGAAGCAATGCATTTCTGCACTTTTCCCTCCATATATGGAACTTAGGTGCTTCTATCATATTCCACCCATTCTGAAAGAAGAAAAAAATGTTCCTTTCCTTCAGTCTGCCTTCTTATGACTTGAACTCAATCCCTGTAGTATCCTTACTCCTCCTCTCTGAAAGTTTCGACCGTGTGTCCTTACCTAGTTGACAGTAGTCTCTCCTTTAAGCCACATGTCACTGCTGCTGCTGTGCTTGCTTGATGCATGTTGTTGTTAACCAAGGACATCTCACTGAGCTCAAAGTTATTTGATGGGGAGATCCAGGTATAAAGCTCTAGTCTCATGCAGTTAACAGATTGCAATAAAAGAAAACTGTCACCCATACAAGGAGCTGTATCAAAGTATACAATACACTATACAGTGCACAGTCATGGCACTCCATTCTTGCTGGTGATGATCTTAACTGTGGATTCCTACATTTTGTTTGCTTTATTTGCTGCCTTGCCATGCACTTACCTCAACTTTGGTCGCAAGTGATCAATACCCCAAGGTCTTTTTCCTACCTTGTATGTAATATAATGTCACCTTCAATTAACAAGTCATTCCAGGTTTTTGTGTCACACCTCCATTATGTTGTACATTTTTCACTGAATTCCAGATGCAGAATCTAAATAATACCTAATCTCTCACAGGTCTATTCCTCCTAACATATACACATACTATGCTATTTCATGAGATAAAAAAAAAAATTTGAGGGAAATAAAGATATTCTGCCTTCTACAGACCATCACGTACAATTGGTGAACATTGTGACCATGGCAATTCATAGCAGGGCTCCCAGCAGCACAAAATTGGTCACTCTTCCATCTGACAGTGACAATTATTTACCACCACCACCTTTCCTGCTGCAACTGCACCCCGCAGCATTACCCACTGCACCTTTCCCTTGCCTATTTACATACTTCTGATTGTTTCATAGCTTTCTAGATGTATTTTGCGCATGGTAACATGTTAAATTCTGCGAGTGAAATGTTGCAACCTGTTGGACAGCCATTTGGCTCTCTGTCTGTTTCCTGATTGCTTATTACCTTTTAGGTACTGTGCATTTAATATGCAGTCTTCATTTTGATTTTTGATGATATCTTGTAGAAATATTTCTGTCTGCTAAGAGTATCCCTCTCTCTGTCTGCCAACTAATAGCACTTGCTTTTGGTGCTCTTTCATGGAAAGTGGCAAATTTCAAACAGACCTCCAAAAAAGCTAGCAAGTATGACTGGTGCATGGCATAACCAAACTGTTAAATAAATCAAAAACAAAAAAAAAGTCAGCACTCAGAGGCAATTGAAATTTTATTCCTTTCCCTTCAGACCAGTTTCGGTAACAAACCTTCTTCAGTGATAAAACATACATAATGCAGGGACAGTTTTTATACACAATGTGCATTCCCAATTGTGACATCACTTCCCCATTAATCCATTCCATGGGAATGCACATTGTGTATAAAAACTGTCCCTGCATTATGTATGTTTTATCACTGAAGAAGGTTTGTTACCGAAACCTGTCTGAAGGGAAAGGAATAAAATTTCAATTGCCTCTGAGTGTTGGCCTTTTTTTTTTTTATTTAACAGTTTGGTTATGCCGTGCACCAGTCATACTTGCTAGCTTTTTTGGAGGTGTGTCTTTGACTTTCAGCTGGCTGTTGACATTCGAGGCTAGGCCTTTGGCCATCCGTGTCAGGATTAAGCTGGTTCTTCCCCTGAAGCTTTTTTGGACTTATTGGAATAACATATAATGTATCGTTTGAAATTGGATTTTCGGATGTATTCAGATGTTTTCCCAGAACGAGTGGATCGTTTGGTTATATATGGGAGTTTGGTGTAGTATCAACACTTGTGAACATAAATCCCCTTTTTTTGTTTGTTGGGTTGAGAAGAATACAAGGTGGTGAACTTGTTCATTTGGCAGCCTATTTGGATGGTGCTTTCGTATTTTGGTAGACTTTTGTATTTTTTCTTCAATACAAGGTTTCCAGTTGATGTTCGTTTGGACATAAATGTTTATTTTGATAAACGCAAGTGAAAACGAAGGGAAGGTAAAGATGTTTTGGTACAATTATGTTTGGGCTAACTTCGGCATTTACAAGCTAAAGATTTAATCCCGGATGGTTCAAGTCAACGGTTTAATACTGTTTAAATAACCAACTTTGGCTCTGAGAATACTAATGAATGGGAACTGTTTTCGGGTGTTTGAAGCAGAAGTCGCCAACAACTGATGTAACTATATTTGATGTATATTGTGGTTCATAAATATAATGAACACATTTTTTTGTTTAAAACATATAGATTAAGATGTGCCTAAACAAGTGCTTTAATATTTTTTACTTTGTGAATATTAACGAACATTAAAAGTTTTGTTTCCTTTTGAACTTTGGTGGGGGTTGAAGAGAAGAATATAAGGGGGCTTGGATTCATGCCAGCGGCCGATTTTGAACAGTACCTTGATAACGGGTTTGGGATTGGGTCAATATGTGAGGGCCATAACAGTTTGTTCTCAAATACACAACGCTTATGTTCTGATGCCAGAAGCAAAGGTATCACTGTAGGTTCCGGGCGGGTCAGAAGATTTTGATTAACAGGCTGAAAAATTTTATTTAACTCTATAGTAAATGTAGAGTGACAATTTTTAAGACCGCATTATGTGTTCTTATTTCTGACTCATAGGATGATCCAGGACTGATGGTGACCCACCGTGGTGTTTTTTTGGTGGGTGATTTATATATTATCATTTTTTGCTTTATTAATGGATGTAGATAATATTTGAACATAACAAGTTAATTTGAGAACGAACTTTGGCCAATTGATATTTATGACTATTTGTGTGTTAGGTAGCACAAGCGCCATTTTTTGGTGCCAAACTTTGGTGAAAGTCTTAAAGATTTTGTTCATTTTAAAGGTATTATTTTGAGCATTGAACAAAGGGGGCCATTTAATGTTGTTTATTATATAATATTTATGGTCATTGAGGTTTGCTCCTTGACAGCATGGTAATTCATTTATAAGAGTTCTATTGGAATATATGCACATTGTTATTAGGGACATATTCATGTACAAGTTTTGTTCATGGGTTTGGACAATAATTTTTCTTTATAAACATCATAAACTAAGGGGGGTTTACAGTTGCATTTATTGTTGAATATATATAAATATTAATATAAGTAATGGTAATACAGTGATTTTGGTTGCTGTATTTAGACCATACATACATAGTTTGAAATGTATTTTTTATATTTTGACAATATATTTTTGTAATTGTACAAATATAAGGTGAAGGATGCTTTAACCATATCTATAACAACTGGTGGCATAACACATTTGTATTATTCTATGTGTTTAGTTGTTTATTTCCTATATGATTTCACCCCTGCTTTTGAAATATTGGGGTCCTCTCTAGTTATTAATGTGTATAAAGATATTCTGTTTTATGCAATTTTGGTTGGAAGGGTAGCAAGTCAGGTGGTCATATATTTTCTGGCAGTGGTCAGGTCATGTTCTTCTAGTTTTGGATCTGAAATATAACTTAATAGGGGACCGGTAGGAACTTGCCTTACTCATAGAAATATTTTTGAGTTTTTGAATAAGTAATTTTGGTGTATTTCTCCAGGCTTTGCATCAAATAAACATTATCTATCTTTGGATACCATTTATAGGGTCATCTGAACATATTGGGCAGGTTTAGGGCTTATTGCCATGGATCTCCAAAGAATTCTGCAGGGTTTGTGTGCAGATCAGGATGACATAAAAGTTTTTGGCATTGGGACCAATATGGATGGGGTCCCTAATAAGAAAATAGGAGATTTCCATGACGGCTGCAACTTGCTGTTTTACCAACTAAATAAAGAGATGAAAATCTTAAGAACCAATATTTGGCACTGAAATTATTCAAGGCATATAAGAGTAAAGGTAGTATTACTCCACGTGGTTTAAGGGTCAAAATTCAGCCCTTGGTTGGTAAGCCAGATGACCTATTGATGGAGGATTGGCAGAAGGCACAACAAAAAGCCACTATGGCTTTTGTTGATATACTAATGTCCTTTTATGAAAGGACAGTTGCACAAAATATTAAAGCTGTGACAGAGACATGTAAAATATGAAAAAATATGAAGGTACGCCTTCTTTTGTGCAAGGCCTGGAAAAACTATCCAAAGATCTCAATTTTGGGAATGGATTGAAGGAAAAGAAACTAAATAAATTTCATAGATATGTGGAGGATTATGAGAGAGGCAAGCCCTTTGAGTCCCAGAGGGGGGTTAGATTTATTGATAACAATAAGGGTAGATCCAATATTAGAAAGAAAAGACCCAGATCTATATTAAAGAAAGCAACACAGGGTCTCAGTACCTCAGGGGAAGAATCATCTATGACTGACACGGAGGGAATTTATATTAGTGACTCTCCTGACTCAAAAAAGGTATGAATTCAAGAAGGCCTTTTAGGAGACAAACCCGTAGGGGTGGACGCAAGCACAAAGGTGGCAGCCTTGGAAAATCTATTACAGTCAATGGTGAAGTAGGGACCCAATTTTATAATGTACATAATATTTCCTCTTATGTTTTATCAATAGATGAAAAAAGTTTACTTAATAAAGGTTTAGAGTTTGTTCCCAGTTTTTTGGTAGATGAACATATTTTTGTTTCAGATCTTTTTGCCTTCTGTAGAATTTTGAATCTAAAATTGTTTTTTGGAACATCTAATAATTCTGAAAGAGCATCTGAATTTCGTTTTCACAAATCCACATTTATGCCACCAATGAATAAATATGTGGGTATTTTTCAGGAAGCTGTCCTAAGGGATTTACATTTTAACTTTAGTTCTGGTAGGAACTTTAGACATAATTTTTTGAAAGGTGAACAACAGGCTTTGAAAAACCTATATTCCAATTCTGATATAATCATTCTTCCGGCAGATAAAGGTGGGGCTGTGGTCATAATGGATGCCAGTTATTACTGGAATGAGGGAAATGAGCAATTGTCCAACCCTCAGAATTATATTAGGATGTCAACAGACCCCACACCTAAATTTAAGGTTGAGATTGACTCGTTTTTGAATCAAGCACTGGAAGAAGGAATCACTGATGTGAAGACAAAAGAACAACTCATGGTTCAGGATCCAACCCGACAGTACCTGTATCTCTTGCCCAAAATTCATAAAAATTTGAATAGACTTCCAGGAAGACCAATCGTTTCAGGACCAGGATCTTTAACTGAACCCATTTCTGCCTTTTTGACATACTATCTGAAGCCATTATTATCAGGGGTCAGGGCAGGAATTAGGGATACCACAGAGTTTTTACAAATTATTCAGGACTCACAACTGGAACCTAATTGACTCATGTGTACACTTGATGTTAAATCCTTATATACCAGTATTCCTCATTGGGTGGAATTACTTGCCCTAGAATACTGGTTAAATAAAGCCAATTTATATGCACCGGGATTTAACACTCTCCTCACATGTCTTGCAGAACATGTACTGACTAAGAACACCTTCTATTTCAAGGGGGAATGTTACTGGCAACAGCAAGGAACAGCTATGGGGGCCTTGTTTGCCCCAATTTATGCTGACCTCTTTATGGGGTATGTGGAAGATCAGATTATATATAATGTCATGCATAACATTTACCTCAGAGATGGACATATGGAGATGCTTCTTAGATAATTGTTGGTTGGTTTGGTGTGGGGGTGTGGACTATTTGTTAGGCTTTTTGGAATATCTTAATTGTAATTGGTGGGGGATTGAGTTTACTGTTAATTATCACAGTAAAGAGATTAGTTTCCTGGATGTCAATATTTCGAAACAGGGGGATGACACATTCAAGACATCAGTATACAGGAAATAGCCACAATACAATAATTTATTATATGCAACCAGTTTACACCGCACACATGCCATCAACAATATTCCTAAATCACAGTTTATGAGAATTAGAAGTATATGTTCTGCAGACATGGAATTTCATAATACTAGGCATGATCTTGGGGGTAGATTTATTAATAGGGGATATAAGAAATCAACAGTACAAAAGGCCAGTGATTGGGCGGCCAATTATGAGAGATATAGCCTATTAAATTATAAAGTTAAAACCAAAAAGGATGGATCAGGAACCATGAGGTTGGTTACTACATTTGGCAGTAATATACATTTATTGCAAGATGTAGTCAACAAACATTGGAATATTCTTCTGGCCAATGCAGATCTGGATCAATGTTTGTCTAACAGATGCCAATTTTCTTTCAGAAGGGGAAGAACACTCACTTCCTATTTTGCGCATTATAAGAAAACTTTTTTGGATTATGTGAACCAACATCAACTTACCATATTGGGGGATAGGCTTGTTGGATCAAATCCTTGTGGACATTGCAGTCTGTATAAACATATGTTTAAAACTTCATATTTTAGCAGTAAAAACACTGGTCAAATTTTTGATATTTCATTTTTTGGGAATTGCAGCTCTGACTGGGCTGTCTATTTGGCTAATTGCCAATGTTCTGCCTTTTATGTAGGACAGGCTTCTAGGCAAGAAGTCGTATTTCAGAACATTTCAGTGATTTACGTCTTAAAAAAATGACCAATGCATTGTATAGACATTGTCAGTTGCACAGGACCGCTTCATTTAGATTTGTCATTATTGACCAAGTAAAAGGTAATAGATCTATGAAGCAAGGTTGGCACACTATATTAACTCAAAAGGAAATAAAATGGATTATTACATTGGGTGCCCTATTTCATCCTGGACTAAATGACAAGTTATGAGGGTCTTTTTTCTTTTTATTAAAGACCCTAGTTGGTAATTTCACAAATAAATATATGATATGAATGGAAGTTTGATTACAGCATCTGATATTATATTCAAAATGTTTATTCTGGTTGATGTTTGTATGTGTTTAGAGGGTGGAATGGATTAATGGGGAAAGTGATGTCACAACTGGGAATGCACATTGTGTATAAAAACTGTCTCTGCATTATGTATGTTTTATCACTGAAGAAGGTTTGTTACCAAAACCAGTCTGTAGGGAAAGGAATAAAATTTCGATTGCCTCTGAGTGCTAGCTTTTTTTTTTTTTTTTTTTTTTTTTTTAAATTTCAGACACATTACTGATAGCTACTAGACTCTTTGGAGAAAGGCTACAGTGTGGACACATTTATGAAATGATACATTTATGTACTTAGAAATAAAATTGAGGATTTCACATAAGAATAATGAGGGAAGGTTCAAGAATGATGAAAGCGTTGCAGGTAAGAAGGAGCTACAGTAATACCTAAAATGTCTGTGTACAATACCTTGTACAAGAGGGTCTTTTATTTACTAAGCACATCAATGGATAAATATATAAAAATAAATAAATAAAATATCTCAGTGTACTACCTTGTGATGTAGGAGCCCTCATCACCTTCACCCACCATCCAAAAATGTCTCTGTATAATATCGTGCAGTAAAAGATCTCCTAATGCCTCCATCTCCCCAGAAATATCTCTGTATAATACCTTGCAGCAAAGTATCCCCTAATGCCTCCATCACCCCTCAGAAATGTCACTGTATAATATCCTTTATTGCAGGATCCTCTAAAACCTCCTGCATTATCCTGAAATATCTAATACCTTGTGTTATAGGATCTTCGATCACTTTCATCACTGTCCCAAAATGTTTTGATATCAACCCTTGTGTTAAAGGACTACCCAGGGATATTACTACATCACAAAATGCCCTATGAACATGATTCCACCCCATCACTTCCCAAAAGGTCTGTTTATTCTGTTGTTAGTAAAAGGTTCATACACTCCCTCTACCACCATCATAAAATGTCTCTGAATAATACCTTGTACTAAAGGATCCCTAACACCTCCATCATCCTCCTGAAATGTCTTTGTATAAACAGTTTACTAAAGGATCCCACTAACACCTCCATCACCATTATGAAATAACTGTTTAACACCTTACGTTAAAGGATCCATAACATCTCTGTCACTCTTTTGAAATGTCTTTTCATAATCCCTTGTACTAAGGGATTTCCCAAACACCTTTATGCCATTGTTAAGTAACTCTATTACCTTATCCTATAGGATCTTTTAACAACTCCATCCCTATCCTGTAATGTTTCTGTCTGATGTCTTTCTAAAGGATCCCTCAACACTTCCATTACTGTCCTGAAATGTTTCAGTATAATGTTTTTAATCCTGAAATGTTTCTGTGTAACAGCCCATGCTAATGGATCTACTAACACCCCTTTACTGCTAGCCTGAAATGCTTATTTATAATTCTTTATGTTAAAAAATCACTCAGCACCTCCATCATAATACTGAAATGTCTAAAAATAACATTTTGAGCCAAAAGAGCCAACAGAATCTCCAACACCATCCTGAAAAGATCCTTCAGCACCTCCATTGCCATCCACAAGAGTCACTGTATAATTCCATCTGTTTCTACATAATACCTTGTGCTAATGGAACCCCTAATATCTCCGTCATCATCATCCTAAACTGTTCAGCAAAAATAGAGCCCAAAAATCAGCAATATAGCAGAAACAAATATAAAATCCCTTGTGAACAAGGAGCAAAAAATCCAGGCTGAGAATGTATTCCAAAATAACAGCAAGAAATCCACGAATACATGTTCAGGTACCAGTTTATTAACAGAGGACACAAGCGCTTTCACAGTTGTTTCTTCTTATCATCCTAAAATGTGCCCATACAATATCTTGTTCAAGATTCCTCAAACCTTTATAACCAAACTAAAGTGGCACTGTATTGTTCTTCCAGCTACCCAAAGCATTTACCTTCCCTGCATCAGTAATACTGTGGGTGTCCATCACAATCAGCAATAAAACCCTCCTATTCCTTCCTTCTTGGCTAGCTGAAACAAGTACAGCTAGAAACTAAAACTTACAATTGTATAATTGTTTTACAATCCTTGCACATTTGGCATATGTTACCTGCTTGGGGCAAGTTTAGGAAGATGGCAGAGCCATAGACACATATGGCAACATGGGTGACATACATTTTGTCAAACTGTCATTTGTTTGACTTAATACAGTGAGGAAATTTGGTCAACTATGCGAATGAGTGAGTGCCCTTATTACTGAGTGTGGTATACTATAAAATGAGGATCTGTTGCTGGAGGTACATGTGTGTTTGGATGCTAATGCCTTATTTTTTGGATATATTTGGAAGTTTAGTCATTAGAAGGTGGGAATGTGAGTGTGTTTGTGGTTTAGAATCAGAGTAAGGGCTAGCTAAGGGAAACATTTAGTGTTGTACATGTGTATTTGTTTATGTAGTATGTGTCTGAGTTGTATTGTGTAGTGGTAGTGTCATGGAAAGTTTTGTTTCTAAAGTAAGGTGTAGGGTGGGGTTAGCGGCAAGGTCAAGGATATAGCTAAGATTAGGACTAGCATGATTTAATGAGACAGAGAGATAACGTTATAAATGCTCAAACTTTGAATAGCCAACTTTACAAATATCTTCTGACATATTTGATTCTTCATTATTTAAGTACATACTAATACTATAGAGAATGTCAGTTAAGTGCTATAAAATCTTTAGTGCAGTAGAAAAGGGATAAGTATAGAAAAATAATATGGTCAACACTGCAGATCACTGACACAGTTAACTCTGAGCATATTTAGTAGGCATTTCTGAAGGAAATGCACACAGGGTTGTAGATATAGTATAATAGTTTCAGCCAGTTCAAAAAAAAAAACAATAAAACCAGTGCTGGGACTCTCTCACACACACACACACACACACACACACACACACACACACACACACACACACACACTTGAAAAGGAAAAAGAAAGAAAGGTATACTTTTGTCAGATATTGTAATGGTGCAAGTATGTGTAAAGGAAATGAAGAAATGGTGTTGTGGTATGTCACTTGAAAGGATGACAGGAAAAGAATTCTTTATGAAGTTTCTGTTTACAGTAATGATGATAGACGGCACTTAACATCATAACATTCTACATAAAAAAGGCAACTGCACCAGATACCATGTGGGAATTAAAGAATTCTTGATACAAACTTGGATTCTAAGCAATCTATGTGAGAACTCATCATATAATATTACAAAATTCATAACTGCGCTGTTTCACAACAGGCTGGATACTGAATAGGATACCACTTTCTGTGGTTAGTACAGTTAGTCACTCCCCTTTGTAATAAAGCAAACGTGTCAACATGAACCTTTGAAGCATATCTAGATGGGGCCCATTAGCTCTCAAGCAAATATCTGAACACAGGACTCCAGAATTTTTAAAGGTACACACACACACACACACACACACACACACACACACACACACACACACACACACACACACACATATATATATATATATATATATATATATATATATATATATATATATATATATGGATTCACTTTGAATAATCGATTGTTCAGAACATCAACGAACTGCAAAAAAAAAAAAAAAAAAAAACTCAAACACTATGTTATGCAGGGGAATAAGGGAAATCTCCCATTTACCTCTATATGTGGTAGCGCTAAACAGGAGATTTCCCATTCCCTAACTGCAATGCCAACACTCAGATGGCACACACACACACATAACATGCAGGGCACCTTGCTGCCCTGCATACACACCCAACATTCCACAATCTCACTCTGGCTCTTCCACTTTAATCCTTCGATGTTCTGAGCATCGATGTTCTGGTCTCGATGATCAGAACTTCGATGTTCTGAACATTCGATGATTTAAAGGGAACCCATATATATATATATATATATATATATATATATATATATATATATATATATATGTGTGTGTGTGTGTGTGTGTGTGTGTGTGTGTGTGTATGTCTTCTTTTTACACTTTTAAACTTTATGTTTATACTCTGCCTTGTCTCTCTTTTGTGATGGATGTGCCACCTCATTTCCCTGCTCCCTACTAGTGTCTTGTTTCTTTTACACCCAGCACTTGTTTAAGACAGAGCTCCTCTTAACTAACAACCAAGCAGGTCCAACCTCTTTTTCTCTAAGAGACAGAGAGAGATGGCTCTTCCTTCCTGTCTGAATTGGCCCAGCAAATCATACTGCTGACAATACATAAGCCAATGTTTTCTGCCTTAAGAACATATGGAAATTGAACATAACTTCCTTGGGCTATGACTAGCACCAGCCATAACCAAGTAAGCATTACAATGAACATCTGGAGAGTAGAGTTACGATCACTGGTTTCTCACAAATTTACCTACCTCACTGTCAGCATACTTCTTTTATTGCTACTTTAACAAAAGTAACTCTTTTGGGTAAAACTGATTTGCATTCATACACACACAATGTTTTCAGCAACCAAAAATTTTATTTTCAGTGTATCTACCCCTTCCTGCTTTTACAGTAAATCCATGCCATGAGTTAGACCAATATGACACATCAAGCTCATAATTAGTGTACATATTTAAAATGAATCTACCATACTATTAACCTATGGTAACTACAGCTTAGCAGTCTTTCTTTAAAACTGGGATATCAGTAGTTATATTTCAGAACTTTTGTGCAAATACCCATACAAAACATCAGTAAGCATCGAGATACAAGCTTTCATATATCATAACAAAAGTGCTTACTTAAAGAAATTAGATAAATCAGTTGGAACATTAAATATGCAAACAAATATTCTGTTACACAGAGAAATATAAAACTATTACTTTTGAACAGATAGCAGAAGAAAAAGAAACACTAACAGATAGTTGGTAATATCACTATCTGAAGATATCTGTAATCAATGTACCCATGTCTGTTATGACCATTTAGCTATTATAAAAGACAAACAGAGAAAATTTAAAGACATGCTATCACTGGCTCCAGGCAGCAAAGTATCTCTCTTTTTATCAACAACCTATCTAAACATTTTCTTCATTGCTTCTAGGCTTGATAAATATCCGCCAAACTTTCCAAGGGGAAAGTACAAAGTGATTGGAATAACAAATGAGCTGACTTGCATATTGTGGAAGAACTACAGGGCTAGCCACCTGGTGGTGTAAACCTTGGCTCTAGATGATTATCACTGTTGCAGTGCCACTTTGACCCCATGTTCAGAAATTGAAAAAGGGATTGTGGATGAATGGATTAGGATGACTTTCAAAGAAAGAGTCACTTTACTTGAAGAATTTCCAGAGGGAGTTTACTGGATTGGCTCATTACTGGGAACTAGTTGGCACAGTCCTTTTAGACAAATCTCCTCTTTCTGCATTAGATAAGGAAGTCTTGACTCTTTATGTCCTTTTAGGTTAGAATTTTAAATTTAAATACCTTCCCTCAAAGTAAAGTTGCATAAATAAGTGGAAAGTTCCGACCCCAGATGCAATAACATATCTTTTGACATGAAGTAACAGACTAAGGAGCAAATGCTCTGCTGGTGTGTGTGTGTGTGTGTGTGTGTGTGTGTGTGTGTGTGTGTGTGTGTGTGTGTGTGTGTGTGTGTGTGTGTCCTTGTGTTTGCTTGAATGTTTCACTTTTCAAAGATCTGCTTCATTTCTACAATACAGAAAAGAATTACTTGCCAGTACAGCTTGCCACATTTCACATCTTTGGTGTATCTTTACTGTAAAAAGAATTGCAGGTTTTGTACAGCTTTCATGTTTCCCATTTTACTGCATCTTTGCTGAAAAATATTTTGTGCAGTTTTTATACCAACTACAAGAAATAGACAGAGAGACAGACAGACAGAAAGGGAGGTCTGCCTCTGAGCATTTATCCAGCTTTAGTATTTGCTGGTATTGCATGGCTCCATATGCTGGAAAATGCTCAGGCCAAGGCATGGCAGAAGGATGGGATGTCATCATTCTGCAGGGTAGAACTACACTTTCAGATTATCCTCCACCCTCCCTTGATGAAGGCAAGCATAAATTTTATTGCATCCACATTCCTTGTGACATTGAAATGTCTCTGTTGCAGAAGTAATTATATGCCCACTGATGAAATTGAAGGTTGTGGGTAATAACAAATTTTTTTTCTAAATCATTTTCCCCTGTATGCATATCAACTGTCAAGCCTTCCTGACTAAGTTTTGAACCCTTTTATTCTTGATGTGGTAGGGCCCCATTCCACACCGAGTAGGAGCAGACCAGAAGGGGATGTCATCCAGACACACATGGAACAGCTTGTATCCCTGCCTATACCTTGGACATCCAGCTGCTGCTGGGAGATTCCATGCTCTTGTCCCTGTGGCTTGATGGTTTCACCTTTCCCCCCAGAATGAGGCCATATATATTTCAGGTTTGAACTTAATTGTCCCAGGCCAGGGAACTACATAGGTTCATAGGTTAGTACTAAGCTAACTGCCCTTATGGGCCATTTTGAGCCTAGCCAATTACCCCATGTCAGAATGAAACCCTACACCTTGGGTTTCTAAGGTAAGCACCTTAACCATTACGGCAGCCTCCCACCCTCCCACATAGCACCCCTTCTAATAACCTATTTCACTTAAAGCTAGATTATGAGGATACTTCCCTATATGCAAGCATATTCTTATGATTAGACAAACGAGGTCATCACCTAAGGCACATTGCTTACTGTTCTTGCAGAGATGCTGTTTCTCCATTTATTTACTTATTTTTTTAGAGCAACGTTTCTTTACTCTAAAAATAAACAAATAAATAAATAAAGTACCACAAAAGAAAATGTGCCCACAGAACATCGGCCACCACACTTGACCACGTAACTCACTCAGCACTGTGAGATCACAGGAGTTGAGACCTTTTAGCATTCAAATGGAGGAGTGAAGGCACATCAGAAGGAACTATTTTTATATTTGAACTAAAATCAGGAACATTCTGCAGAATTCAAAGAATGGGGGTGTGAGTTAGTGTTACTGTATTACAATAACTCTGGCAATGATCAATCAGAAACTTTTTTTACACTATTGCTTGCTTTGTGTAGACAGTAGAGATGAGAGGAGTGGAGTGCTGATGTTATTACTGTTTTCACATTATGGCTGGCAGTGATCAAGCAGATCTTTTTGAAAACATTTCTGGCTTTATGATTTGTGTGGAGAGTTGAGGGGAGATGAGTGTTATTATTTTTTTTCACAGATGCTGGCATTGATCAACCTGAAATTTTGGGTACTGTTCCTTTGTATTGTGATTTATGTGGGGCACTTTAGATTGGAAACCTTCAGACAGACAGTTTAATGTATATTTGGGGGCTTATGCCCCCACCATCCCCACAACAGGGGCACAAGTCACTTAAAATTATATACACCAGGGGGTGCAGGTGGGCGGCCAGTAGCTCCCCTTGGTTGATGTGGGTAGTCTTCTCAGTGATTGCCATTTTAGGACACCTTAATGTAAAAAGAATTAGATTGACAAATCATCCCACCAACAAACACACATAACTGACAGCCTATTGGGATGTCAATCAAGTCAGCACCACTCACACCTGCTGAAACTACAATGGTATGTACTAAAGTAAACAATATCTGAATTTCTTTTCTGTGCACATGATTTTTGTTCAGGATATCACTGGATCAAATGGTTGTGAAATGCACCTCAAAATCTGTAACCCCATGGCTTCTGGGTGCCTAGCAGCTTCCTGTCCCCCAGCTTAATTTGGTTAATACAGGTTAGTCTTGGACTGTTAGGGTGTGTTGAAAGGAAACAGAAAAAAGCAAAGTTGAAGCATAGCTCTCAGCATCTTTGCTCAAGAATTTTGGACAAAGTCAAACATAATGGGGGAGACAAAGGACCAAAATCAAGGACATATTTTAAATATCACTCTTATAAACTTAGAAAATTCATAGAATAACAAATTTTGTACTAGCATGGATTTTATAAAGTCTATGAAGTCTGAAATGCAAATGCCTGTCATTACTTAGTCACTGCCATATTCAATGATTTGCCAGATCATCACAAATTGTATGAGGAACAGACCAAAATATTAGTCAAAAATCTAGACATTCTGCAAAGTTCTGCATAGTTGAGAGGTAGGAGTTGAAGAGTAAGACTAAATTTCTTGCTTTGATTATGTTTTTTGTTCAAGAAATCATTAGGCAAAGGTTATTGTAAAAAAAAAACCCCTAAAATCCATCTCAGAGCATCTAGAAACCTCATTATTTATTTTATTTATTTATTTTATTTTACATTTGTTGACCGGGCTAGTCTAATTGGATATATGCCCATTTTCAGTAGAGGCCCAGGGAGATAAGCTCCAAGACAGATACATGAAAAACTTAGCAAAAAAAAAAAATGACTAAATAGCAACATTCATTATATACAATGCATATTCCAGGTTACAACAGAAAATTCCACGAGGACAAAAAATAAATACTTATAGTGCAAGAATGCATATACAATACAACATACAGGTATAATACATAAAAAGAAGAAGTAAAGTCAAAAGAGAAGACAGGTTAATTGTATTAAAATAAAGAAATTCCTCAGTAGAAAGTATTTACAGAGGTTGGGCACAGTGTAGTTTTGGAGGCAGTCTGTATTTATAGTCAAAAAGGAATATATAACAGTTCATGAGTAGTCTGGGATAGGCAGAGCTAAGTTTAAACAGATGGATAGATGCCTAGTCAGGTTTAGTACAGGGGCACAACCAGTGTGTTCTAAGGTAAATTTTCAGTCTGTTTTTGAAGAGTGATAAAGAGAGAAGAGAGGAAAGGTCACTGGGGAGAAGATTCCAGGTTTTTCTGACTGCATTGGAGAAGAGAGAATCCCCAGCCTTATGTGTGTAAAAGATGTTTGTGTGAGGAACGTAAGGACTTCAGATTTGTATATGGGGTGATGAGGGTAGATATAATATGAGTACTGGAAGGTTTATAAAGAGTTTTATGGGCAATGGTTAGTTGATGGAATTTAATCAGGTTTTGTAGTTCCAGCCATCCTAGCTGGTTTATATTTATGCAATGGTGGGTTCTGTAAGGGTTTCCTGTTGCAAATCTGGCAATGTTATTGTAGGACATTTCCAATTTGCTGAGGTTACTTTTAGACAGCTTAGTAAAAATGGGTGAGGCATAGAAGAGTGTAGAGATTAGATGAGTGTGAGTTATGGTTGCTCTGGCTGTGGGGGAAAGGAAGGGTTTAATCCTATAGAGAGAGCCACATTTTTTGTTGACAGTTTTTATAGTATTGTTGATATGGATGTCAATGTTCAGATTGTTATCAATGGTGATACCCAGTAGTTTGGTGGTTGAGTCTGGTGATATAATGGTACCATTGGTGGATGTAACTGAGAAATCAAAAGGAGAGGACTTGTGAGTAGGATTGAAGAGGAGGAGTTTAGTTTTTTGGGGTTCAAAAGAAGGCAACGCTGTGTGAATCATTGTTCAACTGTGTTAAATACCTTCTGGGTAAGAGAGTGAAGTTCAGATGTGGATTTGGCTGAGCATCTAAGTGTGGAGTCATCAGCATATTGTATGCATGTGGCTTGTGGGATGGCTAGATGAAGGTCATTAATAAATATGGAGAAGAGGAGAGGTCCTAGTATGGACCCTTGAGGGACACCTAGGGTAACCGGTTGGAGGGTAGATTGAGTCTTATGCCAAATTACTGCCTGTTGTCTTTTATCTAGGCAGGACTGGAACCATTTTATGGAAGGTGCATCTAATGACAGGGATTTGAGTATGTTGATGAGAATCTGATGATTAACCATGTCAAATGCTTTGGACAGGTCAATAAACAGTGCTGAGGAAAGGTTATTTAGGCTGTGTTTTTTGTTTATGCAATCTGTAAAGGAAAAGAGGGCAGTGGTAGTGCTGTGTGAGGGTCTGAAACCATGTTGACAGCTGGAAAGTAAGGTATTTTGGGTTAAGCGGTCAAGTAATTGCCTGTGGATGCATTTCTCCATGATCCTTGCCAAAGGAGAAAGAAGGGCAATGGGGCCGTAGTTGGAGAGCTCAATGGGGTGTCCACCTTTATGGAGGGAGGTAATATGAGAGACTTTCCATAAGCTAGGTATGTGACCTTTGGTAATAGTCCTATTGATCAGAATGGAAATGGGATATGCTATAGCTTTGGCTGATAGCTGTGGAAATTTATCAGGTAGTTGGTCTGCTGAGGGAGAGCATGGTTTTAGTTTTTGTATAAGGGTTAGAATATATGTAGTTAGGACAGGCTGAAAATGAAAAGGAGGGGGTGAGGTTGAGTTATAGGAAGGTAAAGTTAAGCTATTAGGTGATAGCTGACTAGCTAGTGTTTGGATAGCATTAGAAAAGAAAGTACTGAATGTATTGGCTTTATTTATGGGATTATTATGGTCAGTATTTTGAGGGTTAGGTGTAGGACTGACCTGGGTGGAGTAATTGGTTAATGCTAGTCCAGAATTGTTGTGGGTTGTTTTGGTTATTTTGTTGAAATTGTAGGTAGTAATTTCTTTTATCAGAGATTATAGCTTTCTTAGTGTCATTTCTTAACTGTCTAAAGGTTTGTTGGTCAACAGGGTTTTTAGTCATTCTCCATTTTGCCCAATATTTATTTCTAAGATGCATTTTGTGTTTGGTTACTTTTGAAAGCCATGGGGCAGACTTGGTTTTAATTCTAATTAATCTGGTTTGAGCATGGTGGTTAAGAATGGCAAGGAAGTTAGAGTTAAAGTATTTGATGGCTTCTTCTAAAGGGAGGTGTTTTAAGGGAGACCAATTGCAAGCTCTTAGTTCCTTTTTGAATAGCTCAGGGTTAAAATTCTTTTTGGATCTGATATTTCTGACAGATGTTGGATTGGGAGTATGGGTTTTATGCCTGATAATATAGGTAAGTGAGTGGTCACTTATATCATCAGGGAGGGTTCCAGAATCATAATTGTGAGGGTGATGGTTTATGAGAATCCAGTCTAATATGCTTGCTTTCTTGTTAGCTTTATTGATCCTGGTGGGGGATGTAATGGTTTGAGAAAACCTATATAGGTTAATGTGGTTTGTAGGGAGGTTGCTACAGTAACAGTTCCAATCAATGTTTATATCTCCTAGGATTATGGTTTCTTGGGGCAGGTGTTGGGATAGCCAGCAAAGGATATTTTCCATGGTGGCAATGTTATTACTAGGAGGAAGATACATACAGATGATATGGATGGATTTAGCATTGTTAATATGAAGTTTGGAGATGAGAATTTCTGCATTGGAATCAAGAGGTATTTTACAGTCGTAGGTGGTTAACTGTAAGCCCGATTTCAATAGAATAGCTACCCCACCACCCTTTTTGGCTACTCGGTCGAGTCTTAGCATGTTATATCCAGGTGGAAGGATTTCATTGTCTTTGGTTGCAGGTTTTAACCATGTTTCTGTTAAGCAGAGGATATCAAAGGAATAGACTTCTACTAGAGCTTGGAGTTGAAATACTTTGTTGTTTATTCTGTGTATATTAAGATGGGCTACTTGGAGGGAGTTAGATGGTTTACTAAGGGAATCAATAGGTGAGTGATTTTGGCTATGGAGAGTGCTAGGAGTTTTTGTTGGGCCTGGGTTTGGATGGATGTCACCATCTTTTAATGAGAGTTGTTGTTGTTGTTTGTCTTTCGGCTTTTTCCCAGTAAGGGGTCGCCACAGCGGAAATCCGGTCTGATAATGATTGGCAGTAGATTTTTATGTAATGCTGAGGTGCCAGCTCGCCGCCCAACCTTCAATGAAGGCACGCCCATTTATGCACGCATGTCTTTCGAAAGCTACCCAACCACGGGGAGGACATGCAGATTCAACACAGTAGGCACTCCCAAGCCAAGCCGAGAATCGAACAGGAGAACCTCTTGCTGTGAGGTAACAATGCTACCACCATACCACCGCAGCATGAGAGTAGTAATTCTATATAGCTTGGGTTAGGGAATTTGTTGTATAGAAATAGATTTTTCCTGAGATTAAGAGTGTTATATTTAATATGTAATATGCTATGACACTTTGCAAGTAGGTAGTTGGGTGAAGATGTTATATTAGCATGGTTATAAAGGAGTGGTAGGGATAGAGCATTGGTTTCCTTATTAGGATAGTAATGGTGTGGATGTAGTGGGTATTCATAGGAGGTGAGTAAGTAGGCAAAGGTTAGAGGAAGAAGTAGTAATAGTGTGAATAAAGGTAGGACATATAATGGGATGGGTGGTTTATACATTGTACAAATTTACTATTGGATATGTGTAGGTAGAATTTGGAAGTATAAAGGGTGAGGATGGGGAAGTGTGAAAGGTTGTGGTAAGATAGAAGGGAGTGTTAAGAGAAGGTAGATATGAGAGAGGATGAACAGTGGTAAAGTGTTCAGAGAGTAATGGGAAGAGGAAGAGGTGTGGTTTAGTAAGTATAAGAGTAGGACCCCTGGGGTGGGTTGGAATTGGGGGTAGGGAGGGGAGCAAAGTGAGCCCGCAGGGCGAACGGAGTGGGTTGAGACAGATACAGATGCAGTTATAAAAAACAATCAGCAGGACTGACTCCAGAAGGTAAGTTGGAAAAGACAGATGTGGGAAAAGGATAGTGAGAATTGAGCCTAGAATAGGTGGATGTGGACAGTAGAAGTAGAGGGTAAAGTAAGAGGACTGAATAGCAGTTAAGGGACAACAGGAGAAATTAATGTAAGTATCTGGGAATAAGAGATACGAAAGAGAGTATGGCTGGGGTAAGGGAGCCACCTAGTGGACAGGTTTGATATTGCAAGGCTGATAAGAGGGAGTTAGAGTACAACAAGGAAAAAGGTTGCTAGACAAAAGGAGTTTCTATGGAGGATGGGGGAGAGAGTGTGTAAAGGTACAGCGGGGGGGGGGGGGTAGAGTCTGCTGGCTCATGGCTCAATACCATTATTTCCACTGGAGTTATTACATTGTACTCTTGATTAGTTTGGACGTGCTGAAAGGATGGAGGAAAAAATAAATAAACAACTTGAAGAGTAATGCTAAATTGCTTTTTTTATTATGTTTTTGTTCAGACAGTCACTGAATGACAAAGGTTGTTTAAAAAACTAAAATGCATTAAGAGCATCTAGAAGAAAACATGGCTTAATGAAGTTGTTATCTACAGTTATCAGACTGCAGCCATGCTTAGATAAAATATGTTGCATGAATTAATGAATGAATGAATGACTCCAGAAAAAAACTGAAGAGTAAGAAAAACTAAGAAAAAAAGTAGTCTGGATAATGGAAGTAGGCCAGGATGGGTTGGACAGTTGGGGGGCATCATGGAGCCTTTTCACCTAGGGCGCCAGTTTATTTAAGGCTGTCCCTGACTATATGCCATAACCTACCAGCTGTTAATGATATGAGCACTTGCAGGAACTTCCTCCTCCCCTCTTTGTATGCATGTGTACTCCTTCAGGTACACCAATAAGAGCAGCCATCTTTGGCTTACTAGGCCACAGCTCATATCTCCCTCGATTCCAGTTCCTGAATTCCATATAAGCCTCCACTTGCACTAGTACAGCCAGAAATCATCACATACCCCCATCCCAAAGGATGGCCAAACCATATGCTGCTCATTCCCATCCAGCCTGACTGGCTGTTCCAGTAACCAGGCCGATACTTGATCTCAGGTTGTCAGGATAACAATCTGGGCCACAGAGCCAGGCTAAGGTTGTGTGTAATATTCTTAGGTGGGCATTGTGATCATAACACTGTTATTTATGTTCAGCATAAAGTGGATGCTGTTTGGAGTGTGCATCATCCTTTGTACGAGATGTTAAGCAGACATCCTTTCAATAAATCTTGGTATTGCTGTCCTGCTGGGGTATACAGGTAGAAGTGAAAACATCCAGTGCTTTATTCTGAGAAAAGAAGGGAACCTCACCATTGTCTTAGCAGAGTCTTCCCCATGAAAATGGTGTATGAAGTTTCCAGACTGTGTGTTGTTGAAGTTGTGCATGGTAGTTCCTTAAATGCATACTTTCATTCCACCTCGAGTTTTAAGCATTGTGTATGAAGCACACTGAGATAAGCAAAGTGGTTTATAAATAAGACTGACAATTTTATAATGAATTAGTGACTATCGGCCAGTAAATACAAAGAAAATGATGACAGGGTCTCTGATCCTAACAAGGATTTATTGTGTATGAGATACATGGATGCCAACAACTTCATCTCATCAGTGAAGTTTGAGAGGTGACTACTGGCATCCATGTTGAGAACACATAACTTCATGGGTTATGATTAGAAATAACCAATCATAATTCTTTGTAGTGCATGGAGCTTTACTTGCTCCCATCTACTACAAAAGTTAGAAAAAAATAAAAAAGTGTCATGGTGGCAAATGTTTCATAGCTTAGAAAGCCAAAATGCTAATCACTGCCACACAGAAAGTGGCCACTAAAGAAGGGCACCAGGTTGCTGGTTAAAGACTTTGTTCAAACTTAAAGAAAGGAGTCTGAACAAAGTTTTTAAGTTGGTGTAATGGCATCTTGCCACTCTTCTGCTCTGGCTGCTAAGCACTGTTGAGCACAAGACCAGTGCTTAACAGTACTGCGGGTGTGGTGTCAAAAAAGGTGCTTAACAAATGTAATCATGGAACTCCATCACTACATGTTTTTTAAAATCAGTACCCCAAGCATTTTGGCAGCACACTAATTTCTAAAGGAAAATCATATTGTGATTCAATAGCTTTATTCAATAACCAACCAATTAAATAATTGAGCAGAATTCAATGGTAGAACTTCATCTGATGTCCATATTTACGTCTCCAGGGTATAACGTCATACTTAAAAATAAAACAAGGTTTTTTAAATCCTAACAGATGTTTACACCATTATCAATTTTGTCTAGATAGCTATCATAATAAACAGTGCACATGCTTAAATTCGTATACTGTGTATTTTGACACTGCAACCAATGTTATACAAATAGGCATGTTATAATGTTTTTCTTTAAATTTTAGCAGTTTTTTTTTTTTTTTTGGTTTTCACCAAAATGAGTCATTCCAAAAAATTGCAACATATGTATCACATCTGAACTGTCACAAAAATGTATTTTACATAATTCTAATTCCTCATCATTAACTAAAACATGTTTTACTTTTATCACAAAACAACACATACTACAGAGTCCAAAAAATATGTTCACATTTAGATAAATTTAAATTTACATGGACATCTAAAGTTATCTGTAGGTGAGCAAAATGACAGCTTTACTTGCCCCGTTGAATAAGGTGATGTAATACTTTGATGGTTGTATCTTGAATTAACATGGGCAAAATAGTCCTTGCAACTTGAATCAGTTCATCTGAACATACATTATATTTTCCAACTAATTATAATTGATTAATAATATTATGATTGTTTCAATATTTTTTCAAAGTGTGAATGCCATAAATATGTCATGTCGTTGTTTAATACAAGATCGCCAATAGGTATTTCTAATGTTGTGTATGTCATAGCAATGTTTTTAAATAAAAATCTAAAGTGTGGCTCATTTAAAGTAAATCTAGCTAGTATTTGACTTCACCTAAAAATTAAATTTGCTGGCTACAATATTCCTAGGCTATAAGAAATTCCCCATATAGTAGTGAATACCACCAGTGATGTAGGATGACAGCTAAAGTCCTAAAAAAATGTACTGGTATTTGTTTTCTATATAACATAGAAATAAATGACTAGTTGTGACGCCACAACAATAAAGGTAATATCTAAAAAGCTAATAATGCTGTTATGTATTGTATGAGGTACTGCATGCCAAACTGATTATTTAAGCTAGCAAAAACATTTTTTCCTCTCTTTGGCAAACAAGTAATGCATCCTCTATAGATCATAAATAAAGTATTATATATTTTTTCTGAAAATATTTTGTGCTATGCATGTATTCAGTTTTATAACTGCACATTTTGAAATTAGCATAGCGTGGGACAAAACTAATCCTGATTGCAGCACCACTTTTTTTTGAAGGTACATTTGACCATCAAATGAAATGAAAATATGATTAAGACAAAAGCATAACAATTCACCAACAAGAGGTGCATTAGGGACAGAAAGAAGAACATAATCAAAGGGTTCTAGACCAGAACTGTTGTGAATTTTTGTATAAAGCAAATTAACATTAATACTGACCCTAAAAAAAAATTGTTGAAACCCTCTAACTTCCTTAACGTCTTTAATATTTTTTTACCTATGCACCTACTTTAGCTACATATTTCATTAAATGATAGTTAACCACGGAACCTATTTTTTCCAGATAACTTTAGCACCGACTAATTATGCATATCTTTATGTAGCTTTGGCAAATAATAAAAAATGGGTGTTAATATTTTCTGCTCAAAAATTCTCTTGCATTTATCCTTATCAATAACATCTGGATGCAATTCATTATGTAATAATGCATAGGCAGTTGCTGAACACTCTAAGGAATATGTGTTCACTTTGGTGGATATAACAACCAGGCCCACCACTGGAATAAAGCAGAATTCTCCACTTAATCACAGAATAAAATACTTCTACACTGACTTATAATGAATACACTCATTTTCATAAAGAATAAAGAACACGTTTATTTTTTGCACTTGTAGTAATTTTTTCATACTTAGGTTTACCTCCATTTGTTTGAGAATGATATGTGTGATCATGTATTTGCGCGGCTCGACAAAGCAAATTATTGAACAATTCCAAGGACAAATGCTGAAAATGGTTTGACAGAAAAACATTTTTGACATTTGTTCATGTGTTTGAATGGCATAGTGCATTCGTAAACAAATCCAAGGTACCACTAGACCAGAAGCTAGCCGGAGGTCTTTTAAAATCCGATTTAATATGAGCACAAGTCACAAGGTAAAACACATAGTTCATTCATATGATAGCCATTTGAATCTCTGTGAGTCGGCGTTGTGTTTTTTTGCTGTTGTCCTTTCAGTGGAATGCACTTTGGACAACAGACTCACGATCAAATGGAGGTAAACCATTGACATCATCACATAAAAATTGCTTTTTTAACAGTGTACTTCACCTTTTCTATGTGAAGTTTTTTAGTGTGCATGGTTCTTTAAAGCAATCTATTTCCAAGAATGAGGCTATTACCTGTTGATTGGTTTGCTTGTAGGTGTGATAATGAGTGGATTCTTTATAAGTAAGCTCAGTTTTAGCATTTCTTTGTTCTGATGATGTCTATATTAATAGACGAAAGTGCTTAAACATTGATTGAATGCCTTTTATTTGAGTGTTCCCAAGTATTCTTTGTTAGTAACTTCATAAGGGCTGCTATCTGAAAGATGTTATGTATAAATAGTAATGAACTGACTCATGGTCTGCAGTGCTATATTACCTCCTTTATTTGATGGTTTGATTATTAGGTTCCAGTTCTCAGTAATCTCCTTTAATGCAGTCCTTTCCTTCTTTGGTTTTATTATGCTTAGCAGCTGATTTTAAACAATCTAAGACATTCAAAGTCAGTCACTCAGTGATATGTATTAATTGTCGCATTATTGTATTCCGGCATAAAATTGCCATTAAATTTAAAAGGAATTTCAGGTGGTACATGCACCCAGCATACACAGTATATTTTTATTATTATTATTAGAGTCAAGAAAATAAAATTCTAACTCAGAGTCACTATTGTCCATACTATCAGCATTCATTGAAAATATTGTGTACTATACATGCAATCAGTTTTATAACTGCACATTGTAAAATTAGTATAGCTGGGACAAAACTTAACCCCCACTGCAGCATCACTTTTTTGAAGGTGCATTTGACCATCACACAAAAAGAAAATTTGATTAAAACAAAACTACATGTATATGTATTGAAAAAAATAGGTTGTGTCTTTCGGCTTTTCCCGGTTAGGGGTCGCCACAGCGGAACTCTGGTCCGCTAATGATTGAAAAAATAGGTAACATAAAATAAAATTAAAATAGTTCATTGGAAAGTTTGTGCCATTTTGTAACTCAATCAGAACAAATTTACATCCCAAAAATAAAACAACAATTTGTGAATCAAACTATGTCCAAAAAGATTCATCAATCTAAATTGCTAGTACTTTGTGTGTTGTGTGGCCTGTATTCTGTGTGGAAGAAAAAGCTGTTCAGAAAATCAAGAGGTATAAAGTCTTAGCGTTGCTGAGAAGTGCACCTTATGTTGTCTTGAGTCCTTTATTTCCTTGATGATGCCATTGCTGTTATTGTTCAAAAGTGTCAAATTCAAAAACTCTCTTTTGTGACCCTCTGCTGTTATGAACGTGGCCTCGTAGTTGCCATTGTTGTTGTTGTTGTTGAAAGTGAATAATCATTCCTGTTATGTAGTCTTCTGAAGGACTTTGTTGACATTTAAAATGTACGGGAGAAATGCTATGATTTACAGTGGAAGGACATTTTGTAACCTTGACGCCATGAACTATTGGAGATATCACTTCCTGTTTTCTTGTTCACATTTGCATCACTCTTTTGACAGTTTCTTTTAAGGATAAATGTGGAATTATTTTGCACTCCTTTAATTCACATTCTAAATTCTTCCATTTTCTTGCAATTAGTGATTCCTCTGTTTTCAAACCAGTTGTGGTCTCAAAGTATTTTGTTCTATGGTGTTCCTCCTTAATTTGGTCCAAACCAATGGTGTTCAATGCACTCAAAATATAACCGATATCTTAAGCTAGATGTTCTTGTATTTTACAATTCTACTAAATTTGAATATTTACTCATTCAATAGCACAAATGCGAACTCCTTATAACCATCTTGTTTTATACTCTTGTTCTTGGTCTTTAGCTTCATTAAAGGGGTTGAAAGTGTCTTTATTTAGCAGTACCTTTTAATGGAAGTTTCGTTCTATGTGCAATCATTTCTTTAAACACTGAATGTTATTGTACCTCACTATTTATTTGACTTTGCATATAGGGTTTTACTGAGGAAAACGAGTTCATAGTCTGGTTACCCCTTTCACTTTAGCCCCTTTGTGTTCTCCCATTACTGATATAAACTTCTTGTGACTGAAGATCACTGTTATCTTCAAACTGAGTAGGAAAACGTAATAAGGACATGCAAATAAAAAATTTAAAGGAATGGTATAAAATATCAACTAAAACATTACTAGTACTAAATAACACTTACTATTTTATTGTTTTAGTGTAGTTAGTGTTATTTTGTAATAATGTTAATTAATAAGTCTGAAAGATAAACCGAGAGCTCCGTTCTGTGACTTGCTTCTTACTTCACCTTCACTCTTTATTATGATGCCTGTATTACTCTCACCAATGCATTTGTCCTCTGTTCAATGTCATCATCCCTCTGCCTTTACCTGCCTCCACTTGAGCTACTTCCATCTCACCTTCACAGTTCAATCTATTCTCTTCCTGATTGAGAGAACAAAGATTTCTGATTTGGAAGTGCTAACTTTCATCCAAGCCATTTCATTCTCATTAGTGAACAACTACAGGGTATGACAGAGAGCATATGGGCACCTGAAGCCAAAGAACAACACTGACTGTAAACAGCAAAGCTGCAACCATTATATCCCAAATCTAGATATTTTCTAAACTTCAGCTGTACGCTGATACCTTGTCAATCTATGGCTTAAACAAGAAAGGAGGCAAAATGTGCTCTTGGTAGAGGCCTACACTTACCTTAACTTATATGATTTAACCCAGACAATGTATATACAACTTTCAATCTACAAATATAGGGACAAAATAGTGCAAAGCAGTTGCCCTGAGACTCTATACCATTGTAACACTTCCCAAAAGACACTGCAGAGTGCACAACCTTGTGCATTCGTCAGGGCCACAGGACACATGTACACAATACTGACAAACACCCAAGATGTCTAATCATAGCTCTCAGCCGCTTAGCACAAAAAATCTGGGCAAAGCCAAAATAATGGGGGGAAAAGCTAAAAAATATGGGACAAATTTTAAATATTGCTCTTATAAACTTAAGAAAGTTGCTAGCACAAAGGTCTTGTGTTGCCATGCATTTTCTGAAAGATATGAAGTCTGAAACTCAAATGCTTTTCATTATTTAGTGAATTCAATCCTCACTTATTCACCACAAAATCCAGAAAAATCACAAATTGTATGAAGAATAGACAAAAATATGAGGCAAAAATCTAGACATTCTGCAAAACATCTGAACAACTGAGAGGCATGCCTCTAATATCCATGCAAGAAAGAAAAGATGACCCCCATTCCATGACCTGGCTGGGTCTTGTCTTGTTTTCACTGAATGAAATGCTCAGCTGTCAGATGGAGTCTCCTTTCTACTACCCTGTATTAGGCCTTCCCAGGGAGGCTGAGGAACAAGATCCCTCTTTTATTGGAACCTGACCTTGTCTCCTGTATGAAAATGAATACCACAATTTCAGTTTGCTAGTCCAAATAGATTGGACTAGATTAGACAAATCAATCCCTTTGAGGCAATGTGAAGATCATTCACTAGTTATATCTTCAATTCAGTGATTCCTGCAGCTGCTGCCTTTCTGGGCAGCTCGTACATAACAATTAAATCTAGATCCTCCATTTGTATTATACAGAAGGTCTCTTCTTTAAGTTGATAATCTCCCTCTCTGTTGGTCTCCACCAGTGGGTCCTAAGGTAACTGCACCATTTTGGCCACAACTACTTGCTGCTACTGAAGTCTTGAAGAGGGCTTATTCAGAGTCAGTCATCAACCATGGCCCAAAGTGTTGTATTTGAATGTGGAGTTCACTACAGGTAGTCCAGGACTAACAGAGAAGTCTGGTGACAATTCCCCACCTGGGTTAAGATCATGCAGCCATTTATCCTCTTCATGTCTGTCCAGATATCTCCATAATTCCTCACATGAGTATGTAAGTATCCCAGAAGAACTGTGGAGTCAGCCAAAACACCACAGCTATGATCTACTAGTAGACTAAATACTATGAATAGTTGTCAGGTCCATGTGTAGACAACAGCTGTGTTCTCCTTTATGCAACTCAGTAACACTGAAGTAACCATCTTGTTTACTGGCAAAACTTCCCCTAACCCATGGCCTGTGAACATCTATCTCCACATTCATCCAGGCCTTTCCTGAGGTATACCTACAGAGCAAGAGAGCCACCATCCCCCAGAACCAGTGCTGTGTGTAGAGGCTAGTCCAACTCTTTGTAGCTTCTATTTTGCAACTTTCTGCACAAGCTTTATTTCCTTCACAAGCAGTAAGGTAACATTCCACATCCAAAGAGACAATTTCTATAGTTCTTCATAATCCATCCCACTGCCACCTACTCTTTCACAAGTAGTGGAGTGACATTCCACATTCCAAGAGTCAATTTCCATCCTCTTTCCTAGTTCATCCCACTTCTGCCTGCCACTTGAGTGGCATCATACCTGATCACCATCCTTCCCCTTGTAGGTGGTACATTCACAGAGTGGTGGAAAACAGATCTCAGTAAATGCCAACACTGACATGTAACAGATTTAGTTCAGATGCAAGTCTTGTGATAGAAACATGTATTCATTTCTGACTAGCTGTTGAAATCATCAGCAGCTCAAATTCACAGTCATTTAGCATTTTGCTTACCTATATTTTCATTGCAGTTCAAGCTCATTTTTTTCTGTCTAGGTTTATCTTCCGTCTTTCCCCATTCAACCAGTAGGATTTCTACTGTATTGAAATTCAAATAACAATTCATTTTAGCTTGAAACATGTGCACTATCTCTGCTTCATGAAAGATATTTGAGATGGAATTAGTGATTATCTGAGATAAGTCATTCTGAACAACTAGTGCAGTTTTTCTGTATGTAACCCCTTTTTACCCATTCACTCATAATCCAGGTTAAGCTGGCAATAATTTGAAACATTCTGAGGGTCTACATGTATTTCTTCTAGCCTTGTAAATCCACCATCATCACTCTGAGTGGGCATGATAAAGCCCAGAGGCCTGCATCTATCATGTGGTACTGTACTCCCCCACACAATTTCTGATGCTCATCTTTCCAACTTCATCACCCCTACTTCGGCAGGAATAGGAAACACCCTTAGCAGAGCCCAAGCAAGACAAACTGGTCAAAGCTGCCCATTTCCTATCTTCTACCCTATCAGGCCCACTTGTACATGGGTCAGTACCTACACCAGAGTAACCAGCATCACAGGAAGAAATACTTGTCTATTTGCCAGTCAGACAGAATAAAATCAGGTTTTTATTTTAAATGAAGCAAACTGAACAACATATATTTCCTCTGAAATCAGAAGTGGTTAGGAGAGGGTTTCCTCACTGTCAGCAAAGAAATACCATAATGGCCATTGCAATATCCCAGGACAGTTTTATTTTTGCAGCCAAGTAGAAAGTTTTCAGAGATTAAAAGGGTATAGTCATATTTCTGATGATAGCATCATGTGATGTGCGATTTACTAATTCTACTTGAACAAGTTGATAGTAAATTGCTGCCTATACAGACTGCCGTTAAACTAAGTAAATGATGCAGCAGTAGGAAGGGGTATGAGTGTGTGTGTGTGTGTGTGTGTGTGTGTGTTAGTTACAAACATTCATACATTTCATCCACTCAGTTTCAATTTATGCTTTTGGTTTACTCTACATGTATCAGTTTGTATTTACAATTTTGATTTTATTCATTGTGCTGTTTGCTTCGCCTTGTAGTCAATATGCATGCTTTGCTCTACCTTAAGTCTAACAATTTAAGTAAATCATGTTAGTCAATCATTAGAGTTTCGTGGTTCTCCTTTTCTCAGTTTCTTTTTCCAATTTTGATTTACTCAATGTGCGCTATTTTCTCTTTACCTAGTTCATATAGGTTCATAGGTTCATAGATTAGTACTAAGCTAACTGCCCTTGCGAGCCATTTTAAGCCTAGCTAATTATCCCTTGTGAGACTCAAACCCTGCATCTTGTGTTTGTAAGGCAAACACCTTAACCATTAGGCCACCCTCCCACCTAATAACTGTCCTTATTTCTTTCCTGATTACTACAACAGAGGTCGTGATAATGGGAAAATTGTATCTTCCATATTCTTAGATCTTTCAAAAGTATTTGACACAGTTTCCAACCCTTTGCTACTATCACAACTCTCCAAATTTGGACTCTCCCCCACCACTCTCAACTGGTTCTCAAGCTAACTAAAAGACAGACAACAGGCCATCAAATGGCAAAACTCTATCTCCTCCTATTGTCACACATCTACTGGAGTTCCTCAAGCCTCCATACTTGGTCCCCTCCTATTCAATATATTCTTTAACAACTTCCACACATCTATGACCTCTGGGACCCTTACCCAATATGCAGATGACTCTATCATCGTCTGCCCAGCCTACTCTATCTCTGAACTCCAACTCAAAACTCAAACAGCCTTCTCCACCACTGAATCCTGGATGCTTAAAAACACATATCCCTTAACCCTAATAAATCCAAGAGCATGCTTTTCAAGACCAAAAAGTTAATCCTGTTGGACAAATCCATGTTTAATATCTACTTCCAAACTAAAGCACAAACAGAAATTTTCAACCAAAGAAAACATCTGGGATTAGCCATAGATAAACAATTAAAATTTGATATTCACCTGCAAAAAAAAAAAAAAAACATCTGAAACTTGGAATGTTCTATAAGCACCCAGTTCCTTAGCCCCTTGCTTATACTTACCTACATCTTTCCTTAATGTATGCACCCCTCTACTTACCATCCTCCAAACCACTCTAAAAGTCATACATATTTTGGGTTCTTCCGATTGCTAAGCTAAGAAGATGGGAGGACATGGGGGTGCAATAGATTACACTGAATGATTCTCAATGACCTTAAGTATACTTCTAGGTCATTATTTATTTATTATTTATGTGTCTTCTCATTCAATCCATTGTAAGCAAACACTGGAGGTGTAAGCAGTCATACAAGGGACTGTAGTGTGTGTGTGTGTGTGTGTGTGTGTGTGTGTGTGTGTGTGTGTGTGTGTGTGTGTGTGTGTGTCTGTTTGTTCATGTGGGTGAGTGGGTATGTGGGAGGCATGTGTGTGTGGTCATATGTATATGTGTGCGTGTGTGTGTGTGTGTGTGTGTGTGTGTGTGTGTGTGTGTGTGTGTGTGTGTGTGTGTGGGTTAGTAGGTATGTGGGAGGCGTGTGTGTGTGTGTGTGTGTGTGTGTGTGTGTGTGTGTGTGTGTGAGTGTGTGTGTGTGTTTGTGTGTATAAATTCTTTCCTCCTACTTCCCAGAATAGTTGCAGTGCAAAGGAAGGATTTAATTGTTGTAGACATGAGCATTATTATATGAGCCATGTTCTTTGGGTACAATCCTTGGTTTTATTGTTTTGTTGACTATTCGCAGTGTGATTATTATTTGGCTGTGAATAAACTGGAAGCAGTGAAGTCTACAAGTTTAGTGTTAATATTTTAACTATGAATACCCTTTTAATTTAGTTTGTTTTTTTTTCCAAGCGCAAAGCTGTGAAATGGACTGTGCTGGGTTAAAACAGTTTGTCTGGCACTTAGTGCAGATGAATAAGACTATGAACTGTTAATGAGCTGCTTTCTGTAGTGCAGGGTTTGATTCCCTCAGCCTTTGTTTGTCTACTGTGTAACTCTGACCAAGTCACTTCAGCAGACTGGGCTTGTAGGCTGGTCTATATTATAACATTGAAGTCTTACAACTTTGAATGTTATAATATCGAACCCAATTCAGCGAACGCTGGAAATAACAAAGCTGCAGAACACAAAATACTTTCCTAGGGAAAGTATTCGGTGTCCGTTTCTGCAGCTTCACTATTTTCCTTGACTGTGGAGTGAAGGTTATGGACCAGGTTAAGGTAAGTGTGTGAACGAAGGTGAGTATGCGATAGGGAATGTAGGGTTAGGGAGTGGGTAAGGTGAGTGTGTGATAGGGACTTTAGGGTTAGGAAGTGGGTAAGGTGAGTGTGTGATAGGGACCTTAGGGTTAGGGAGCAGGTAAGGTGAGTGTGCGATAGCGAACTTAGGGATAGGGTTGGGTTAAGGTAAGTGGATAGCAAGTGGCGTATGTATGGTTTAGTGTATGGTTTTGTGAAGTGTATGTGTGTGGATTATTTATTTTGGTGTGCTTGTGTTGTGTGTATGTTTGTCCTAACAGCAAATTTTTTCCCTGGGAAAAAATTTGCTATTCTGACTGTTCAGTTTTCTGATGTTTCGCTCTAATGGGTTTGATATTATAACATTCGAAGTTGTAAGACTTCGATGTTATAATATAGACCCTTGTAGACTGCCCCTGAAAAGGAACACTTGCATCCAGCAGGCTGCCTCAGGCTTTTAACAAAAGCATTACAGACTTGTCTTTTGAATTTCTGCACTCTACCAATAGCCATTAATTAGTGCTTCACCACATACTGTTTGATTATGAATCCCAGCACATCTGTAGTTTAATGGTTTGCCAGATACATTTTCAGTAAATATGAATTTTAAGGGGAAAAATTTTATTGTTATCCATCTGTTTTTAACTTGATAGCATTTTGTTTTGCTTAGCAATTGGATGGCAGTGTTTTTGTTGTAATATATGTAATAAAAGTTTTAAATTAAATCTAAATCTCTATTTCCATTGTTAAAGTAAAGAAGAAAATAGTTGATATACTGACAGGTTATTATTATAGAAGTAAAGAATAAAATATTCCATACAGTGACAAGTTTGAGAAGTGTGTTATGGTAACTAGGGAGAGGCAATCAGATATGCCTGCCATTACCTTGGCTATGACTTCATTTTTCAGTTTTAACATAATGTCTTTCAGGTTTGTTTAGGAGGGATTTATGATTTATAAAGATTTATAAAGATTTGTTAATATGGGAATGGCATATAGGAAACTTGTCAGTAAACGAGTTTGAGCCCTGTGTAATGAATTGTGCCTGTGGTATTAGGTTGGATTTGGTTTTATATAGCATGCCATGTTTTTGATTGGTTTTAGCCACAACATAGTTCATATGGTGACCAAACATAAGTTGATGATCTATGATTACCCTGAGAGGCTTTTTTGACAAGCTTGCAAAAAAGATATTTTGTTTGCTGATGCTGTGGTTATCTGTGACATAGTTTTGTAATCTATATTAATGGTAAAGATCACTATTTTTTAGATGTGAGTCTATGAAAAAAGTCTGTAATTTATTAGAAACAAGTTACATTTATATCTGTGCAAGTAAGTAAGCAGAACATGTAAGGGTGGAGTTGCTGGCATATTGTACAACGAATCCTTGTTCAAATAGCTTGCCCATGTCATTGGTAAAAATACTGAATAATAGGAGACTAAGGATGGTCCCTTATGGGGCTCCTACAGTAGTTGAAATAAAAGTTGAGTAGGTAACTATTGTGTTGACTGACAGACCATCCAAAGAATTAGCTCTTGAACCATTGAGCAGGATACTGAAGGCTGGGCAATCCTTCTAAGAAGTAGTTTGTGGGTGACAGTGACAAATACTTTTGGTCAAGGAAAAGTAAGCATACCTCTCAACTGTACAGGCTTTGCAGAATGTCCAGATTTTTGCCTCATATTTTTGGTCAGTTTTTCATAAAATTGTGTTTTTCTGGCAAATTAGTGGCAAATCATTAAAGATTGAAGTTAGAAAATAATGACAGACATTTGTGTTTCAGACTTTATACCCTCCAGAAAATTCATGCTAATGCAAAACCTGTTATTCTATCAATTTTCTAAGTTTGTAAAAGCCATATTTAAAATGTGTCCCTATTTTTGGGCCTTTGAACAACTTTTATATATGGCTTTGCCCAGATTTCTTGCTCTAAGAGGTTGAGAGGTATGAAATTAAGCCACTCATAGTCTGGTGGTTATTTGAGTATTTATTCTGCATAGGAAAGACAAATGAACTGTATCAATGCTGGGACCTGAACAGAGCCATACCAAGTTGAGGATAGGGGCATATTAATTGGGTGGCTGAGGACCTGTTTATTGTTGCATTTCTCAAGTATATACAGATAAGAGATAAGATTGCTACTGGTTTAAAGCTTGAGATGTTGTGGTCTATCCCTCCTCTGTGGAAAGAATTATTGCATGACTGTTTCCAAAGAAGTGACATGTACTGTTCTGTTATTAATATATCTATATTTATATATATATATATATATATATATATATATATATAGAGAGAGAGAGAGAGAGATAGATAAATATATATATAGGTCTAATTCTAAATTTCAAAGTTTCAAAACTTCAAATTTCTTATGGTCAAGACCATAAAATTTAAGTTTTGAAACTTCAAAATTTAAATAAAAAAGATAAAAACAAAAAATCTTTTTATGTTTTTGCAGGTGGGCAAGCCCCCCTGCAGCCCCCACGTCTCCTGCTAATTAAATATACCAACTCCAAGATTGTACTACAACAAGGAAAATGGTAAATATACCATTCTGCACTCTATGGCAATCTCCCATTTAAAAGGTTTCAGTTTCAAAACTTTGATCTTATGGTCTCAACCATAAGAAATTCGAAGTTTTGAAACTTTGAAATTTAGAAGTAGACCAATATATATGTGTGTGTATATATATATATATATATATATATATATATATATATATATATATATATATATATATATATATATATATATATATATATATATATATATATTTATATATATATATATATATAATTATATATATATATATATATATATATATATATAAACCCTCTAATGAAGAAAGGAAAAATAACAAAAGAACTAGAAAAGCAAATTTCCGATTTGAGCACTTTCGTTCTTTATTTTTATCGAACTTCATCAGAAATCTTTCAGTATTCAAATATGAGTGAGTGAAAATTCAAAGATAAACAACCTAAAATACAAGGGAGAAAGCTTCACCCACAATGTGGATTTCATGTGGTATCTATTCCATTTTATTTTTAAATTACCATTCAGTCCAGGGGGCATGTCAGCATTTAACCTGATTTGCCACTGTAGTTCCTTAACCTCAAGCAAGCTAATACTGTCACCCAAAATGAAAACATGAAAACTGGGAACATACAGAGCTATGCTTGGCTAAAGCATTTTTGAAGTCAGAGATTCTAATAGCGCTGCAATTTTCCTTAGTTCTGTAACTTAGCTTACAAATAGTCTTAAAATCTAGAACGATCCACAGTATGAGCAAATCGCAATGTAAACTATACAAGTGGGAGCACAACTGAATATTTTTTTAAACTTTATGTTAAAACTCTGTGCTGACACAAAGAGTTGATTTTCCACTAAAATGTATTTACATCAAATACAATGACCACATGAGAACATGCCTACATTATTAGGAATCAACAAATTGTACCATTTTTCTCAGATTCAAATAAAGATTTAAACAACATAGTTTTTTTTAACAAAATGAGGGGTGGTGGGACCCAAAGCACTGCAAAGTTCTAGGTTAACTCATTCATTTCAGTAGAATTCAGGAAGTTTGCACTGTAGCTTTCAATGGGCGGAGCCTAAGCCTTTTGACAGTCAAATTATGTTCTCACATTTCAAAAAATTTTCATATATGTGGAACCATAGGGGTTATGATAGAAGTATAAATGGCAATCCCTTCAGCACAAATTATTTTATAGTGGTAGTATTCTTTAGGTTCAATGGTTTAAACTGAATTTTATAAGTCATAGTAAACACGATGACTATTATGCTTGCAATATTTTGTAAACAGCTTACAATATCTCAGCAACCACTCAAGTTACACACATACTGTCAACAGCATTTTATTCATCTAGCTGAGAGCTTTCATATGAGGGTGAGGAGTTCTGTCTGTGTTCCTTGGTTGTTGAGATATTTAGAAACTGTGAAAATTATATCTATATAAAATAATATCATAAAACAACAATTAATATCTCTTTACCTGCACTAGACAGAGGTAAAATATTAATGCAATTGAGTTTGCCATCACGTAAGCTTTAAGATGAAATCTTTTCAAGTCTTGTACATAGCATGGTTTGGAATTATTGATGCAAATATGAACAAGCACTATTTGATTCCAAGAGGTGTCAGTAGTAGTTAATTGCAGACGCACCTGGAGAGGCCACTCAGATGTAATGAGTTAACATTAATAATGCTCCAGTTTGTGATGATACATTTTATAATGTTGTTGGAATCCAAAGAGATTGATAGTGGAAAATGAGAGCTGTCATTGCCCTGCTTTTTGCAGATGTTAGCAAACCCATACTTTAAAATGGGTTGGTGGTGAGAATGCCTCAACTAGAAACTTGTTCAAAGCAAGAGTAGATAAAATCTGCAGGGTAGTTTATTTCTGAAAAAAAGCTCTTTGAGAATTTCACATTGTCTAAAAAACATGCTGTTTTCACTGACAAGTCTGCTGATGTGTACATATTGGTCTTTTATAATATTCTTTTTCATAGAGGTGGGATGTTGATTGTTGAAATCCAGGTAATTGTTTCTGAAAGTGTCTTTACGATAAATTGTGTAGCAAAAATAGTCATGTAAGACATCAAAAGGCAAAGTAATGTCTACAAAATGTACTTCTTGTCTAAAATAGTAAAATCAAAGAAAGAGATGCTATCCCTGATACTATTAATGAAAGCATCAAGATCTGAGCAGGAGCTTAACCATAGAAAAATATATCATCAATAAAACACTAATAAAACCAGACTTGTTTGAAACCTTTCAAGTTAATAAGAGTGTCTGCTTCCCAAGCACTAAGCACTAAGTTGGCATATGCTGGAGCCATTTTAGCTCCCATGGCAACACTTTATTTTCTGATGATAGATTTTGTCATTGAAAATAAAAAAATGGTTGTCTAAAACAATCTGTAACAGTCTACACACGTTTCTAACTTTCTCTCATTCCATCTTAACATGTACAGTGAGGTAACTTTCCACCAAAATCACGAAAAATGTAACCCTTGAAATGCAGGACACTGTATTCGGTACAATAAAGGCTGTCGTTAAACTTATACCAGGACTCGAATTATCCAGACCAATGCAAAAGTTGTTAAAACAAGGTATATTTATTACAAAAAGCCCAAAGGCTAAAAATAAAACAAAAACAATACACGAAACATATAATTCACTGATACTGATTTAGCGCTTTCATCTCCTGTTCAGGAGACTTCTTCAGAATCAATATATCCTAACAAATTCCATAATTTATACAGTTTTCAAAAACTTATTAGGCTGTGTAATTGGCTGGCATTTAATTACCTCCTGAATTGAGGATTCAAGTTTAAAGGCAGAATGTCCACGTAAACGCAAAGGACTTGAATATACATAAGGGCATACATAACAATTAATTAACTTTCCACCAAGCCAATACCTTCTTTGTGTGGAATACTAACATACAAGGCTACAATGTCAAGGGTGCCAAGTAAAAAACAACTTCAAGGAATAGGATTAGGAAGATTGTATTTTAGGCTGTTCACTTTTGAATTTTCACTCAGTCATATTTGAATACTAAAAGATTTCTGATAAAGTTCGATAAAGAATGAAAACGCTGAAATCACAGATTTGCTTTTCTAGTTCTTTTTCATTCCTTCATTAGAGTTTTTCATTTTATATTTATAGATATATGTTAATATTGCTACTGAGTAAGCTATGATGTTGTCAATAGCCCTAATGTATTTGACAGGGTCTACTATACATGTTCGAAATTTCAGAAAGCCGAAACCCATATGGCCGAGACCATATGTTCGACTCCTGAAATTTCGAACATGTAATAAAAAATAAAACACACAACATAAACCTACTTGTTAAATGCTAGCGGGGGGGCTATGCACCCCTACACCCCCTGTAACTTAAATATACCAACTCTGAAATTGCACTACAGTGCAGAAATGGAAATCTCTCCATTCTGCACTGTACAGAGATGCTGGTTCTGCATGGTCATCATTTCAAATGTCGAGCATTTGGTCTCGGCCATATGGTCTTCGACATTGAGAAATGTCGACCATGTGTAGGGGACCCATTTGACAGGGGTCTGACCTAGGGCAAAAGTTGTAGGCTTTAGTTTGTGTCTGTAGAAGCTAGCTGTATAGTGAAATTGCCATGAGTTGTTTCTGGTTTTAGTGTTTTGCCTGTGCAAAACAGAAATTGTACTTTATATGAAGTGTGAATTAATTTTACAGGCAACGTTGTAATTTGTTAGTGGGTATATTTTTTTAACCTGAATTTATTAATTTGTTGTTATTCTGAAAGTACTTGAGTTTCCTAGAGTTAGAGGACTGCAGTTTGTCATAACAACTTTTCTTTTGTATTCATAATAAAATCTTTGCTCTGTTCTAAGTATTTGGTAAAGTAGGGATTTCTGTGGAGACTGCTGTAATTTCCATGTTTTCAAGGGGTCATTTTGCTTCATGATTTGTTTAGTTTCTGCAGTTAACCAACAGGTTAGAGATTTCTAGACTGTCTTTCTAAATAATGGATCCAAGGCTTTTAGAATACCTAGAAAGGTTTAGTTGTTGCTAACTGCATCATCTAAGATAAGGTATTTTAATGGGTGTGAGTTACACTGTTGAAGAAGAGAGTTGAAGATGATGCCTGAGAATTGTTTCTTAGATCTAGTCAAAATAAAAGTAATAGCCTTAGGTGTTGAAACTTGTCCTTGTTATGTAAGTTAGGTGATGATCACTGTTAGATTCTGGAAGTGTGCCAACATCATAAGCATATTTGCTGTTAGTTATTAATATCCAGTGTAGAATGTTATGTCTTTGATTGTTTTCATTAATTCTAGTAAATTCTATAATTAGATGATTCAGTCCAAATAGTTTTATTGAAATTTATACCTGGTTTTATGACTGTTGTTATCCAAGTCAGGATGTCATTTAGGATGTCATAGCTGTTCAGACTGAGATTTGGAGGGATATAGCTGGATGCAGTATGTAGTGATTGATGGCTGTCAGTTGTTAGAGAAGTAAGTAGTGGCTCTAGATTGTTGAATAGGGGTACTTATTTATTGTTGAATTGGGGGTATCTATTGTTGAATTGAGGTACTTATTTATAGTTGAATTGGGGTATTTATTGTTGAATTGAGGTACTTATTTATTGTTGAATTGGAGTACTTATTTATTGTTGAATTGGGGTACTTATTTATTGCTGAATTTGGGTATTTATTGTTGAATTGGGGGTACTTATTTATTGTTGAACTGAGGTATTTATTTATTGTTGAATTGGGGTACTTTATCAAACTGGTCTACTTGTATGTTATTGAAATGGAGAGTTATGATACTCCCCGTCTTTTTCTTTTAGGCAGTCTTATTTTAAGCAAATTGCAGCCTGAAGGCAAAATTCATTTATCAGGTATTGTGGATATGGGCTAAATTTCTGTTACTTTTAAGAGAGTAAAAGAGCTGACAATGGTGTTATGTGCTGAATGGCTGAACTTTGCTCCAAGTTTATATTAACTGCGGTGCTGAATGCAAAGCTTAGTCACCCCTTCAAACTTATATACATATACTGTGTGTGTGTGTGTGTGTGTGTGTGTGTGTGTGTGTGTGTGTGTGTGTGTGTGTGTGTGTGTGTGTATATATATATATATATATATATATATATATATATATATATATATATATATATATATAAAACATAGGCATACCTTGGTGAAAAGGGAATATTCTGAAAAATGGCAATCTGAAACTCAGTATATATTATATATATATATATATATATATATATATATATATATATATATATCATATATATATATATAAGTCTGTATTTTTGGCTATTCAGTCTCCACTTTACAGGACTCGCCAATACAGGTTGCGATTTGAAATGGTTACCACATCGTACAGCTGTTGAAAGGCATAGCTGCTTTTATCTGCCTTAGTTCTACTTCACTTTGATAAGTACACTAATCTTGTGTATGTATCAGAGCTCTGGTCAGTTCTAGCCCAATCACTCTCCATCTTTACTATACTTTGTAATGTAAAGGCCCAAGGTGATGTAGTGATCCAGATGATAAGCACTTCCTTTACTGCAGCACAAGTAGTGATAGTGCTCATAAGGTGACTGTGCTCACAGAAGTACAGGAATTTTTAATCATAACATGAAATCTAATTATTGCTAGAAATAAACAATAAACATTAGGTTTGTAGGAGTCTGTTTTTACTATTGAAAATCATTGAGTTGACAATATCTAATGGATAGATTTGAGCTAGGTGGTTCTTGAATGAGACCAGCCATAAAGTATCTGCTGTAGCCTAGCGGTCAGAAGCTAGTTCAACGTTTCCCATTAGCTGTGTACCACATGCTCCTCCCCCTCCATGACCATTATACCATGTCTCTAACTGGCCTTTTAGTTATTGTCAACTTCTAACATTGGGTAAACGCCAGTTAGGAAGGGGGAAAAGCAGCGGATGGAGATGGCAATGATCACGTAGCTGGCAGGGAGTAGTTATTTTTTTTTTTTAATAGTCCTAAAAACTCTCCCCTTTTTGGCCAGCAGGAGTGTGTAGTGCCTGACAATGTTGTGCTGATTTATGTATTACACATGCTCATAAACTAGCTTGGTTGAGTTAGCATTTCTGACTCTCTCTCTCTCTCTCTCTCTGTGGGATTCCTATACTAGGCCTTACCCCAGGCAGCACTACTGCACTGAGTCTTTAAACGACTCCCCCCACTCCAGAATAGGCAAGCTAAGCTAGCTGGTTACTGCCACTCCTCCATGGCCAGCTCTTTCACTGCTTAGGTCAGTAGTTGAATTCAAGTCATTTGCTGTGTATACAAGGATCAAAACTTCTCTGTGATGGAACTGGCTAGCTATGAGCTGCATTTTATTTTATTCTATTTATTTGTTTTATTTGTTGGTCAGGGTAGAGCACTGATCGTAGTGGACCATTTTCAGGCTCATCTCAGGAAAAACAATATGAATAGCAATACACAGATCTGAAGTTGGAACAAAGGTTCCAGTGTAGCATAGAGGTAGGACACAAAAATGTACAGAATAGTTTTCAAATGGAAATAAAAACACAGTCAGACCCAGCAGATCCATTTGGATTAGTATGATAAAGTTAAATGATAGAGAAGAATGTGTAAGAGGGGAGACAGGGGTGGGTGGTAGGGAGGAGAGCGGAGAAGGAGGAACAGGTGACTGAGAGAGCATATGAAAGAGGAATTGGACATAACTAGATGGATATGGGAGTGGAGGGATTTAGGTAATGGCATTTATTTAAGCATTTGGATTTACAGTGCTAATCATGCTATGTCCAGCTCCATGCCTGCAATGGTTATGGCGTGGTCTACATTGACTGTACCGTACCAAAATGCAGGACAATTGAAATGACATAGCTTAGTCACACTACTAAAGCTGAATGTATTTGGTACCATGATCAGTACCACTTAATTGCGACAAAAAGCTTTTAACCCAAGTAAAGCAAGTAGCTGCTCCACTTATTCAGCTTAATTCATTTTATCACATTCAAAGGTTTTCTATTCCAGGGCTGCAGATCACTCTCTAGAGGTCTGTCGATATATTGATAGTAGTACCACACATGGTAGCTGGCATTGATGAGTTAGTCCCCAAAGTAACTGCATTCTGCTGCCATATGTCTATCTCATTAAAAAGCTTGGTCATTTGCCTGTATGCATCAGCTCAATATTTTATTTTACATCCGCAGATGTTTGTTTTTTTATACCCCATCCCATTTTATGGAATCCTTACATCTTCAATAAGCATGTCAAATTGTTATACAGACAAAGGGATACAACCCTTATGTGATTACAGACATGTTAACTGCTCTTATAAATAATATAAAACCCAGGTTCCTTGTTATTAGATAATGTTTCCAGAGGTTTCTTACACAAACTCGAGGAAAATTTGACTAAACCCTTGTCAATCATGCTAAATAAAATATTGACATGTGGATATGTCCCTGACCTATGACAACGGGCTTTAGAGGTACCAGTTCACAAAGGGGAGGATCACATCAGACCTAGTCAATGTTAATCTTGTCAGCTTCACTGCTACTCTATTTAAAACTGTAGCTAGATATAATGGAGCTACTCATACCTTGGTATCCATGCATTCCTCCAGTCTACATGTGGACCATATAGGTCAACCAATCCTTGTATAATATCTCTGCTCACCAGAAAGTGGTCCAGTAGCTATTCCAAAATTCCATTGTTCCACAACAAAGAACAAGTGAAACCACAGTAAATCTGGAAAAATCGAATTATGACCCTCTGCCAAAGTTACTGTCTACCAAACCTGCCAGCCTAAAATAACAACTTATTGTCAAAAAAGAAAACCTTCAAACATCACTGCATAATAAAGGAACAAATTTGCAGATACAGTGCAGGTGCAGACCATGCGCATGCTATTCACATGAATAATGCACAACCCATTTGGAAGAAAAACAATTACAAAGCATAATAAAACACTCTGGAGCCAAACTTCATACCAATGAAAGGTAGACAAATGGAGAAGACACCACAAAAGTGTACCACAAGCAAAAAATGTAATGCAGTATATAATACAAAAGTATTACAAAAATGACAACAAGGCATGTAAACCCGCTATGTGACAATTTGTCTAAGGCATGGACCAAATGCACAACACAGAACTAAATCTGTTGCATTAACTGACCACAGTTATTAGAAACCCTTCCTCTACAAAGTCAGAATGCACTACTGACAACATACCACACAACACGTAGACACATATTTTAACACAGAAATGCCATGAAGAGACAATGTGCATAATGTGTACTGCAATGTACCATGTCCTCAATAGCTCATGCATGCATGATAGATAGCTCCAAGCAACTTAAATAAACAAAACCCAAGATAGCAGCAACATTGGGGATCTGACAGTGTGAGAAGGGCATCAATCAATAGGTATGCTATAACAAAAGAATAACACAGCTAATGGTATTACATTTGCTACAACAACAAAGTAACAATATGATTGTGCCACATAGTGCCTTATATATGTATGCAGATACATAGTTATGGGGATGACATGGTCAGCATCACATAAAACCTGAAGGCAAGTAACAAAAGACTATACGAAACCCAAAGGCTGACTTACCAATCAGCATTAATAAACCATTTCAGAATATAACTGCATAGATGGACTGTAAAATCAATAATGCAATGTTCACCCATGCAAACACATGCTTTGCTCTCAGAAGAGTGTCTTTTTTTTTTTTTGAAAATGCATATCAAAGAGGAGACTTGAGAAACAGAAGAAAACCTAGTTACAATAGGACAGCAATGCATGGGAAGGTAGCAGGGTTGTGCACCTAAGCAGACATGCAGGGAGATGTGATAGCTCAGTGAGCACCATAGTGAAGAGACATACAAACAGTGACTGGACACATACTGCAGGAAGGCAGATGGATGCAAAATATGGTTTGGATGTTACAAAATATGAAGCATTAGCAAGGATGGATGATATAGATGGGTGTCAGACTGTGCCATCAAATTATGGCTGCCATGTGGTGGAAAGAACACTGACTCCATCTCTGCTTCCAGAACACACTATCTGAAAATGCCATACAAATCCTGTGTCACCTCCAGGTAGACCTTGATATCATGTAGATGAAGCATATCAGTCAAGCTGGGATGCATTGTCTTAACAGCAGTCTTGACCGCTTTCTCAAAATCCTCAAACACTGGAGCATGCTGGAGGCTCAGATCTCACTAGCAGAGCCTTCTGTATACCAGCTCCTAAAGACCCACCCTCGCATGCTGGGCTAGACTCCCTGAAGGATGAGGAAAATGATGAAGGTGACGGAGCTGACATCCTGGCCTTTTGTCTTCGTCTTCTTCTTCTTAGTGTCATAGCATATAATGGATCTGTAAAGTAAAGAAGGATGCATACAGAATACAGTGTAACTGGAAATATGATGTGCTTCACACAGCAATAACACAATAATGATTAAGGATGGTTACCCATCCATGTGGTTACACATCACCCTCTAGTGTAGAAGTAGTGTACAGCTTTGTGCATCTGTATGTGGTATGTGCACAAGATAGCAAGTGTCTTAACCTTCACTGAAAGGAAAAGGAAGCAAGATTCAAGCAATGCACATGACACAGTATCAAACAAATGTAAGAATAAATGAGTTAGCGTATTCACTGCTATCATTAATACATTCTCAGAATGTAAATCCAAAGTCTATAGATATGCTATACATCAATAACCATGATAAGGCATAACTATGTCATTACACTTCATAAAACGTGTGGCATGAATAGAAATAATGCTGAATTTCAAACATCAACTAATGAGGATAATTTCATTTACATAAATATATGCTACATCAAAGTATATATGCAAACCAATTTTATGTTATTCACAGCAGTGTGCATGACTAGCAGAAAGGAAAAATAAATCTGTTCCTTCTGCCCTTCTGCACCACAAATAGAATCTGACATTGCGTTAGCTGAGGAGCTCATAGAGTGGAATAGCATATCAAACTGCAGTATATGTAGACGACAAAGACATAACGATATATAAATCAGCAGTGCGATGAAGAGGGACAGAGCTTAAAACCCAGGTAGAATACAATACCCACATAGCTAGATGGTAACAAACAAGTTATGATATGGTGTTGCAAATGAAGTAGCAGAAATAATACTATTATTATAAGTCATTACATACTTGCATATCCAACATCACACAAAATCCACTTGACTATTTCACATCAAGTTATGCCTGCCACTTCATCAGATCTTTGGGCCTCATTTGACACAGTCATTGAAGAGAAGATTCATCTGGTTTCTTGTATGATCAATACTGGTTCATCAGTGGAGTTTGGTAAATTCCTGTCAGGTGTCACTTATTCTCAGGGTGTTCCAGTAACCACTAGTGAGACAGTCCTTGTACCACTGAAGCAGATGCAGCATCAACATGGTCTTCCACTATCTCCAGATCAGGACAAAAATGTCATCAGGCTTACAGATTTTGTTCATTCTGTCATTACCTCTACTGCAGACGTTTAAAATCAAAATGGAGGTCCTGCACTGTGTGAAGTATACCAATGTAACACTAATGCATTCTGCAAACTGCCAGTTGTTGTGATGTGCATGTATGTCCTACCTCTGATGACAAGGGCATAATTGGTACTATTCACTATCATCCAGTTATTCGATTTGAACCGTATCCTGCTATAAAATCCTGCTTAGTGATGGTGTTTCCATCCTATGAAGATACAGAAATCCATTTCAGACTGTGTCTTTGCTATAAATATGCTGTTTTTGGGTTTTTTTCTCTAAAATGGCAGATTATACTCTTATATTATGTGAAATTTTGCTTGTCTGAATATATAGAGCCTTCCTTGTGATATTATACTCTGACATATAGGTCATTTCTTCTGTTGAACTGTGTCTTTACTATAATTTTACTTTACTATAATTATACTGTTTCTTTTTTCATCTGATATGCTAGATTGTACTCTTATATTATGTAAATCTTATATGTCTGAATATGTGGTGCTTTTCTCCTTGGGCCTCCGCTGAAAATGGGCATATACCCAGTCAGACTTTCCCGGTCAACAAATGTAAAATAAAATAAAATAAAATAAAATAAATAAATAAAGGCTTATACTTCCAGTTTTTAGAGTTATAGTGGTTGTAATCATTGCATATGTAGAAGTTGTATCATTTTACAATAGCCGTGGACTGGCTTTAGTTTGTAAAGTTTCAAAGCTGTCTGTGCATTTATTTGTTTGACTTTGTTTACTGGGATAGAGCACTGATCAGCTCTGACCAATGTCAGTCTCAGCCCAGGGAGAACTGAACAATGAATGTTACAAATAATACAAAACTACACGGACAGATGAAGTTTAAGTGAAAATAACAAAACATGAGCCTAATTTACAATATGCACAGAAACATGATATACATCTAGGTTGTAAGAAGCCTGTAGTAAGAGTTAGTCATGTTGATGGGTGGCTGATAGTTGTGGAGATAGTTTTATGTGCCCTGATGGGTTGCAAGTACATTTTGCTTGATTAATTACATGAAATTTTAACAGTGTACAGAATTTGGGATAAGATGGGAAGTTCATAGGTGTTTACTAGGCTAACAACCACAAGGGCCTTTTTAAGCCTAACCATGCATAACAAATCTCTGAAAAGTTCTGCTGCCCTTAGTAAGTGTAAGCAGGGGCTTAGGAGATGAAATATTTACAAGCAAGGGCATGAGAGGTGAACGATTTACAGGCTGCATGTGTCCATTGGAAACATAGGTGCCAAAACATGGATTAATTTCTTGTTCCCCATCCAGTTGTCGAAGTTACATTTGAATTGTGTTGGGGGAACTCAGCTTCACATGGATGGGGAGCTTGTTCCAGAGAAGAGGTAGTCTCTGGGATATATATCTGTCTCCCCAGCAGGTCCTATTTATATCACAATCAAGGTTTAAGTCTTTAGAATGGCCCATCACTGTAGGATCTGATAATTCCTTGCATGCCAGGCATAGAGCTCCCATCAACAGCCTGTAGGAGACAGAATACAGGGATAGGGTCTTGAGGCAGTCTGCATAGGACATGTTACTTACTCCCTGTATTCTTTTAGTGAGGAACCTCTGTGGGCATTCCATTTGCTTGATATACCTGGCTAGGTACATACCAAAGGGAGCACTGTACTCAATGATAAGTCTGATGAATGGCGAATACATTGGAATATTGACTTCCATGGACTTAGATGCCATACCTTTGTTTATAAGTTGCACAACATAGAATGATTCCTCACTACTGTAGACCTGTGATGGTCAAAGGCTAGATTACTGTCTATGTGTGTGTCCCCAGGTACATTACTACTGGATCAACTCTTAGGGGTGTGTTGTTGATATGATAGTTACCAGGGATGGATGACTTCCCAAAGGATATTATTATGCATTTATTGTTATTTAGTTTTAGTTCTTGCCTCTAACATCAGTGGTTTGTCTGTGTTAGCCCTTCCTTGAGAACATTTGTGTCAGTGGGGGATACAATGACAGTTCCTAATTTGCAATCATCTGCAAATTTTGTCAGCTACAGGCCATTGACATTGGCTTGACTCCAAAGAAGTAAATGCTAAAACAAAGAGGTCCTGGGACCAATCCCTGAGGGACTCTGCTTGTGATTGGCCTCTTTGTAGCGGTAGACTCTCCAATTCTAACTTCCTGGATCCTGTCTGTGAGCCAGTTGGCTATTCACTGGATGACATAAGGGTTTGTATTTAACCCCTTGAGTTTGTCGACAATGCCCAAGTTGGATATTGTGTCAGATGCCTTGGCCATGTCAAGGTAGGCATTGTGAACAATTTTGTCCTCATAAATTGTTTTGGTGATCTTCTCAGAGAAATCCATCAGGTTAAGTAGGCATGACCTGCCCTTGATGAAGCCAAATTGGGTTGGGTCCAGTGAATGGAGGTTTTCTATGTCATTTCCATGATAATTCTTTTCCATGGCATTGCATAAGAAACTAGTTAGACTTATATGTCTGAAGTTTCCAGGGTCTGTAGATGGCCATCCTTTGTGCAGAAAGATAACTGTTACTGTTATTAGAAAACTATGCTACTGTACAAACTTAAAAAACAAAATCTGTCTTTAAATTTGGCCAGGAGGGATTCCCACAGTTTGGAGCCAGGAACTGAGAAAGCATAATCAGAAGTGTATAGTTTTTGATGAATGATTTGCATAAGAGGACCTGAATGATTAATGTTACTGAGATGTTATGCAGGGGTTTGTTTTATTCATTTTTGAGGTTAGAGATTTTTTGTTTAGAAGTCAGAACAACCGAGAGTCTAGTAGCAGGTCAGCACCTTGTTTAACTGGGAGATAGTTTGCATTTTCTACAGTTATATGCAGTGGTGTTCATTTCTTGGGAATATGTAAGAAATGTACAGATTTTGTTTGTATGGTAGCAGACTTTTCCTCAGAGGCTACTGAAACAAGAGGGAGTCCAAATTCACATTGACGGAGTAGGATACCTTTACATATTGCTGATCTGGAGGTGTGTGAGAGGAAGAAGAGTATTTTTGTGCCTAGAACAGGAGGGGATTAATCTTTTTATAGGTGTTATGAACATGTATGTTGAAGCTAAGAGAAGTACCTAACTAAAGTCCAAGCCACTTGAAAGCAGGAATCAGCTCTAATGGAGTGTTGTTGTGATCCTCATTGTAATGGAATTTGGGTATCTGTTGAGTTTTTGTTGGTGTCAGATAGCATATTTTTGATTTTGATGAGTTGGGCATAAGGTTTTTCTTCTTAACCCTTCGAATAAGGCATTGTAGGTCTTGCAGCAATGTGGTTAGTAAGTGAACTTTGAGCAATGGAGAACCATTTTGGCTGTGAAAAAAGAGGAAAGTGAAGATGGCCAAGCGGAACTTTCTTAATGTAGATTAAGAATAGCAGTGGAGTAAGAATGGTGCCTTGAGGGACCCCTTTGAGTAGAGGGGAGATGTTAGAGGTGGAAGAGTTATAGGTGCCAATGAAGCACCGATTGGACAGGCAGCTGTGAAGCCAGTGGATGACATCAGAGCTGATGCCTTGTTCAGTGATGTGGAGTAAGAGGGTTCTGTCAAGGCCTATGACTATAGCTTGATAGAGTATGCCTTTGTCATTCATCATGAGAATGTTATTTGTAACTGACTAGAGGGCTGTAGAAGTACTCCTTCCACACCAGAACCGATACTGTTTGTGTGAGAGAAGATAAGATTTAGTGATAAAGTCTGTAAGTTGAGGGTGGATAATTTTTTAAAGATCTTAATGTGTATGATTTTTTGTTGTTGTTGTTGGTTCATAGGTTCATAGGAAATTACTAGGCTAATGACTTAAGGGTCCTTACAAAACTGGCCAATATAACACAATTTTACTCAATATATGGCCCCAGGGGCGAGAGGGTGGCATGGATTTGTGCCTGTGTATTGAGTATCTTACAGATTGCCCCTGTCTATAATGGGTATAGTCACTACCCCATGTGTGAATTTGTGATTTCCCCATTCATTGATCCAAACTGTGTTTGAACAGGGCCGGGTTTTGCTTAATGTGAATAAGAAGCCTGTTGCAAAGAAAGGGCAGTCTGTGAGACACATATCTGTCTCTCCACCATGTTTGAATATTGAAGCAGCTCCATCATGGCTGGATTTGTGACTGCCTTGTAGGTCAGGCATCAATCACCCCTTAATAGTCTGTAGGCCACACAGTAAAGGGCTAGGATATTTAGTCTAAATACATAGTTCATGTTGTTTACACCCTGTATTTTCCTTGTGAGGAACCTCTGAGGTCACTCCAGCTGCTGTAACGACCTAGCCAAATACATGCCAAATGGGACATTGTACTCGATTTGTGGTATAATGAGGGCTGAGTACAGTGGGGCTATAATTTCCTTGGATCTGGATACCATACCTTTACTTATAAGTAGTACCACATGAAAGGATTTCTACACCACTGTGAACACATGACAGTCAAAGTTCAGGCTACTGTCTCTCTGTGTACCTAGATCTCTCACCTCTGAGTCTACTCTAGGGGGTGTGCTATTGATGTTGTAATTTGCAAGTGTCTTTGACTTCCCAAAGGGTATGATAATGCATTTTTTGCATTTAGTTTTAGGTCAAGGTTCTGGCACCAATCATTTGTCTGGTCAAGATCCTTCTGAAGGATATCTACATCACTGGGGGATTCAGTAATTGCCCCAGATTGCAGTCATTGGCAAACTTAGTCATCCAGAGGAATTCCACATTAGACTTGACTTAAGAGAAGTATATTCCAAATAGGAGTGGTCCCAGTACTGAGACCTGTGGCACACCACTAGTAACTGGACCCTTGCTGGATCTGGATTCACCCACTTTAACCACGTGTTCTGTCCGTGAGTCAATTGGCCATCCATCTGGTGACATTGGTATTTATGCTCAGTTTTGTGAGTTTGTTTATAACACCTGAGTGGGGAATTGTGTCAAATACCTTGGCCTTAATGACTTTCTCAAAGAAATCTATTAGATTCTGTAGGCATGACTGCCCTTGACAAACATGAATAGGATCAGGTCCAGTGTTTGGAAGTCTCTTGTGTCATTATTTATCATGACCATGATTATTTTTTCCATCGCCTTACCTATAAGACTAGTCAACCTTTTGGGTCTGTAATTTACTGGGTCAGTAGATGGTTCTTCCTTTATTCAGAGGGATGACTGGTGCTGTCTCCATTCTATTGGGACAAACCCAGTCTGGAGGCTGTGGTTAAATAGAGATCCTAATGGGCCTGACAAGTCCTGATTTAAACTGTTTAAGAGGCAACCTGGTATATATTCAGCCCACATAAATCATGTTTTCAGCTTTAGAGAGCACATTGGCAAACTCTTCTTTGGTGATAATTGGCAATGGAGTGTTGGAGGGTATTTCTTGGGCGAAAAATTGGAGGTGGTGGGGAGGTGAAACTTCAGCTGAATTTGTTGGCCAGCAGATTTGTTATATCTTCTGGCTGAGTATAGAAGATGCTATCTACAACATTGTTGGGTGTTACATTTAAGATTGCGGGCATAACTGAAAAATGCCTTATGGTTATCGTTAGCTTTAGAGGTTATTTTCACCTCAAAGTCTGCTTTCAGAGAATTGCCTATTTAGTGATTTGCTTGTTTAGACTAATGAGGGACTCATTGCTCTATTGTGCACATTCCCTCTTCTCGATATAATTTTCTTTCTTTTGTTGCACCACCTATTAATACCATGTGTCCACCAGGGTGGCTTGTTTTTGTGGTTTGACCTAGGTTTACTTAGATCTGATACTGCTATTTCTATGCAGTTGTTTATGTGGTCATACAGGGCTTTTGTGTATGTATCTACATAGATTTCTGTGTTTTTTGGATTTGGGGGAGCTTGGAAACTAGATATGCCATCCCTTAATAGGGGGAAATTTACCTTACAGAAGTTCTTAAAGTTGTTAGGATTCAGTAAGGGGATTATAGTTACCTTTATTTCAAGGGTGACCACTTTGTGATCTGATCTTACCAGTGAGGACATCACACTAGGAGACTGTAGCACTCTCCTATATTTCTGAGTACCAGTTCTAGGATATTTGTTCCCCTAGTGGGTGTGCAGACTAGCTGCTCCAGGGCATTTGAATTTACAAAGTCAATAAATCTTTGGCCTGCATGTTAGTGGTTGTGTATACCTCCCAATTAATGGAGGGGTAGTTAAAATCACCCATGAGTATGGCATTGGGTTGGATGTTGAGTGATTCTAGTAACTTTAGGTATGATGTACGGGTTTCCTAGTTCATCGTGGGGGAAGTGTAGCCAACAAGAATATGGTAATGGATTTTTCCCATGGTCAGTTGGACATGGAGAAGCTCAATCATGAAATATTGTTTGAAAAGAGGTTTTACCTTTGCCATTGAGCACCCTATTCAACCAAAGCCTAAGTGCAGGCTTCATTCCAGCAGAGTGGAGAACTGCCATTGTCATCCCCTTGCACAAAGGTGGTGCCACTACTGATCCTTGAAACTATTGCCCCATTAGCTTGACAAGTTTGATCTGTAAAGCCATGGAGATTATTATTATGGATCTCATAAACAAGGACATAGAGAATCTCTAAGCACTTGACCCCACCCAGTTTGTATTCATCAAGGGAAGATCTTGCCTGTTGAACCTGGTTGACTACGTTGAGACTGTTGCCAAGGCCCTGGATGAGGGAAAGTCAGTACATACAGCTTACCTTGACTTGGCCAAGGCCTTTGACACAATCCCCCACTTGGGCATCATCGAAAAGCCAACACATCTTGGAGTAAATCCCTATCTCATCAGGTGGGCAGCCATCTGGCTCACCGACAGGACCCTCAAGATCAAAATAGGCACCTCCACTTCTGATAGCAGACTTGTCACTAGTGGAGTTCCCCAGGGATCTGTCCTGTGACTCCCTACTGTTTGGCATCTACTTCTCAGAGGTCCAGAAAAAGACAAAAGGCCTATGGCTGACCAAGTTTGCAGACAGCTGTAAGTTGGGTGATGTCATTGTCTCCACATATGATGTTAACATACTGCAAAAGGGTCTCACAGCAACTAATGACTGGTGCCAAAGTCATGGCCTCAAGCTAAATGGAAAAAAATGTATCATCATACCATTTGGCAAAAACATGACCCCTACCTATTACCACATCAACAGCAACCCCCTAAGCACACAACCTGTGGTGAGAGACCTGGGTACTCTGGTTGAGAATAATCTCACATCCAACCATCATGTAGCATCAGTGGTCAGAAAAGCCTTTTACTTGGTTTATCTCATAAGTAAAGGTATTGCATTCAGAAAAAAGGAGGCTATAACCTCTCTGTACTCCTCCCTCAGACCAATAATTGAGTATAACACTCCAATTAGTATGTACCTGTCCAAACAACTGCACCAACTGGAGCGGCACCAGAAATACCTCACAAAGAGAATCCATAGCCACCAACACCTGTCCTATGTGGACAGGCTCAAATCACTATCACACTACTCGGTATCATACAGATTGCTCAGAGGTGATCTGTGTCTCACCTACAAGGTAATCTCGGACCCTGCCCTACTTGAGATGCTGCATATCCATAAGTCTAACTCCTCGCACATTACCTGCTTTAAAAGCCTGATTCTAATATGTGACATTAACAAAACCTGCTGGAGAGACAGGTTTGTCTCCCAGAGGCTGCCCCGTCTCTTGAATAGACTTCCCATACACGTCAGAGTACCTCACAGACCCTCTTCAAGTACAACCTTGATGAGTGGATGGGAAACCAGAAATTTGTCCCAGGGGTTCCACCTGTGTCCCTCATTGACAGGGGAGACAGGTGCTGACCAAGGTTTCTTTTCTGGGGATAAACTCTTGGCTAGGCTTGTAAGGGCCCAGGGCTATTAGCCTTGTAACCTCCTATGATCCTATTGTGGAAGTTTTCCCAGTTTTGGCATATTGCAAATGGAGAGGCTGAGATTAATGATGTGCTACAGGAGTTTCACAATGAACTCATAATAGTGGTAAATGAACCATTCATGAACATTGTCTGTGCCTGGAGGTCTACCATTCTGAATTTGTTGTAGAAGCAGAATGATGTCTTTGCATTAGATTTGCCTGAAATGACAGACAGGAATGTATTCAGGGATGGGGGGATGAGTATCTAGGGAGGGGTTCCTAATAGAGCTGATGAGATTTGTGGAATTTTTCTGCTGAGAGGGAGGAGGTAGTATAATGTGTTGTGCAGGGTAGGTTGTATCCAGTAAGGTTATTGACTTCTTTCCAAAATGTTTTTGCTTGCAGACATATCATTAACTGACTTTTATGTCTTCTAATTTCTTTTTTTTTTTTTGGCTAGATTATATAAATTGATTGTTCCCTGTTGTCTGAGTTAGGATTAAATTTCTGTGAGTGGCAGGATTCATCCCTGAGTTTGAGTAGGGTTTGTTGTTCATGAGTTAGTTATTGTTTTGGCTTGGAGTTAGATAATCTTGAGATTAAGGGAAAGGTGTCTATATTAGATGATCGAACTTTTAAAAGTTTGAACGTCATATGGTCGACACCATATGATCGAACTTGTAAAAGTTTGAAAATCTAATAAAAAAAATTAAACCACAGAAAAAAACCTACCTGAACATTTTAAGCAGAGGGGCAAGCCCCCCTGCACCTCCCACATGGGGGGGCTGCACCCCCACACCCCCCACTCTTTAAATATACCAACTCCGAGATCGCACTACAGTGAAGGTAAAGGGGAATCTTCCCATTCTGCACTGTGCAGATATCTCAGTTGAAACGTTCAAAGTTTGATCATATGGTGTCAGCGATATGACATTCGAACTTTTAAAAGTTCGATCACGTAATATAGACCCAAGGGAAAGCAGGAATCTTGTAATAATGTTAATATGCTTGGGAATAGCTAAGCTGTCTGTTTAGTGTTTATGGAGTTGAGAATTAGGGACCATTTCAAGGTTGCAGGCCTAAATTTTAAATTTGTAGATATTGGAGTTTGATTTAACTCTGAAATAAATAAGTTTTTTGGGGGCAGACTTGAGTGAAAGGCATATGATGTAAAAACTGATGAGGCAGTAATCACTAAGTGATGGGAAGTGACCTGTGATATTGGATATGGTGATCAAATTGTTGGATATAATAAGTTGTGAGAACATATTTGGTTGCTTATTTAACTGGCTGAGTTAAATGTAGATCAGAAAGGAACTCTGACAACTAATTAATGAGGGTCAAAGGGTTACTATTAAAGTCACCAAAAATTAAGACATTTTTGTTGGGGTTTGTGCAGGTAGTAATTGCATGAACTAGATCTCTGAAATTTTCTAGTGAGAAGGGTGGAGTAGATTGGTGACTGCTATTTGTAAGAAGGTAATATTGGGTAAGTGTATTTTAGCCACCAACCAGTCTGGCAGAGAGTTTGAGGTGGGTGCAGCTTGGCTAAGACGTTGTAGTTTCAGATGAGATTTGTACAAAAGTAGGGATCCATCACTTTTTTCTGGTGTCTGGCCTGCAGTCTATAAAGTAGCTTTATTCTTCAAATAGGTGATAAAGAGAAGAGTTATCTGGTTTTAGACAAGACAGAGTAATGGCTAGGAAGCCTGGGCTGTGAAGTGTTAACTAGAACATTGATTTGGTCTGCCTTGTTTGTGATACTTTGGACATTAATAATGTAGCAGGAAAGGAGCCCTGGTCCAGGGTTGCTTTCAGCATTACTTTGGAGAAGAGGTAGGAGCAAAATGGGAAAAAGATTGTATAGATATTTAGAAATATTAATTTGGTGTTTACAGGTAGAATGAACTAGTGTCTAATGTAATGTCAATAGGGTGTAAGCAAGGAGTACCTGGAGATATGATGAGTAGAATCCTGGAGGAGATGAAGTATTATTCTTTGACATACTATGATGTTTCATGTAAATTTCTGTAGAGCAGTTTTGTGCAAAGAACAAGTTATGCAATCACAGCATATGTTTAATCTCTATTCCTATAGACATTTTTGGAGGTCACTCAAATTGATTTATTTATATATATATATATATATATATATATATATATATATATATATATATAATAGTTTTTCCAAATGACCACTTTAATGTCTCATTGTAGGATGCCAGCACCTGCTAAGTGCATAAAGTGTGACAATTTTACACCCATGGAGAGGGACATTCTCTTTGAGGTACACAGGCTGCATGGATTGACCTTTCTGGTATGTGGTTGTAGTCAACAGCTGAGGAACCACTTGGGGGTGAATAACGTCCACCATGTAAATGTGGAGGTCTCATGATCACAGAGTGCAACCTTACAGCTGATGTACCACAGACATGCACAACGGTAAATGTGAGCAGCAAAGATCATTGCTGCAGGTTGGCAAGACACTGAAGGGCATCACCTTCTTCCCTCATGGAAATGGAGGAGTTAATGTTTTTTCAGGGTGGATATGACCATACAGAGACAGTTTCAGGTAATGGCATAGAAGCTAAGCATTGCTATATTTCCACTGCGCCCAGGGTCTTTTGTGATCAGTTAGTTAAGTGCATAACTATTGCATTGTCTGGGCTATTACCTCCACAATCTTGAAGTCTAGAAACTTGAATTAAGAATCTTTGAATGCAACCTGTCAAAACTGATAAACACAAATTCCTAAAATGTTGAACAAAAAAAAAAATACTGCCCCCCTCCACAACTTAATTCTAAAAAAACTCCAAGGTCACACAATCTCAGGAAAAGGTTATCTAGTGTAAAGGTATATCCCTTTGACTGTGACAAAACTTGCATTTGTCTCCCATCTTCAGGCTAGTATAACCTTGGAATTAGTATAGTTAAGTAAGGAGGATACAGGAGCTTAAGCTCCAGTTAGCCCCCACCCCTGAAAAAAGATGGAATGGAGCAATAATTATATTACATTGTCTGGTTCTCATTGCAGGCACCATTTTTATTTCCATGCTTTATGATGCCGTAAAGTAGAAGGAATAGGAACCTAATGCCTATGTTTCTTAATTTACAGTATATAAGAAATGTTCTTACAATTAAAAACCTATGTACAGTGTCTTCAGTGGTGTATGGCCCTATGTTTAGTCTTTACAGGCCATAAAAAGCATTAGCTGCATACTGTTTATTAGCTTAGTACACTCTTTTTAAACATGTTGTTGATCTTTTGCTTCTGAAATGGGTCACTAAAGCACACTTTTGAATAAGTCAGTCATTCTGCAATACGCCTCTAGTGTGTTAACATTTATCTACTATTTGATGACCTTACATTTTAATATGCTGTATTCAGGATTTTCTGATTTAATGCCTTGGACTATGATACATAATAGAATTGCATACCAATATTAACATCTCTGGGAGTCAGAGACATGATGCCCACCCTGCAGGTAATGAGTTCATAGCTATGAGCCATACATGTTATTGTGCATACACCTGACCACTGTACTTAGAGTAAGGTGCGTACAGGCAACTGTACTGTGTTTGCATGTCTTTACAGGATTCTGTATGTGTGTGTGTGTGTGTGTGTGTGTGTGTGTGTGTGTACACACACACACACACACACACACACACACACACACACATATATATTTAGCTGTTAATTTGTTGATAGGATGCTTGCTTTGCAGAGGTTACTGGAAAGCCAGATGTCCCCATGCTAGTGAATAACACAGATCTACAGACAGTATAGCTGGAACATTGGCTTGTAGTCAGGAATCTATACTTGACAAAGAAGTGTTGATGTGTTTAGCCACAGATGAAATTATTGACATGTAGGACACAGCTGGTAACACATGGAACATGGTTGGTGGGTACACAGTAGCTGCCTGAACAATGGCTGTTATAGCAAGTAAGATGCCATGCACAGTGGAGTTGGATTGTACAGAGGTGTGTCTGGACTCTGCATCCAGTGCATCCAACAGTGATGACCAGGGGGATATTGATAGCAGTAATGACAACACACACACACCTCCATTTACCTGCTGGTTTGGGTATACAGGCATCAGCTTCTGAAAGCATTCCACCTACAAATGATGGCACTCAAGGGGAGTATGCGTTGGCTGCATTACATGACCTACCTTTGAGGCCTGCATGCTGATAGAACACACTGAGTGCTTGTCTACATAGATTACAGGTGCCCAGCCTGAAAACACAAGGACAATACAGAATGTGTAATACATGATTGGTTGAATACACAATGGTGCTGGCAGTGGCCATAATGACATGCCTTAGAATATGCATGACAGTGCAGAACATTACCACTGTGAAATGTGGATAGCTGTGCAAAAGAAGACATGTTAAAATGTCACAAGCACATCAGTAATTCTGCAGTTGGTACTCATGACATGGCATGGCTCTCCAGTTGCACAGAGTATGCCTGGCTTGAGTGTGTGAAATCACTGTTGTGTTATATTATGGGCTGGTGCCCAACTGTCCTCAGATACAGCTGTGATAAGGGTAGTATGCAGTCAAGTGAATCTCTTAGCAATCTCAGACTTGCCTTAGATTTTGCATATCCGCCACTCTCATGAACGGTGATCTCTAGTCTTGCAACTTCTATGAGGTAGGGCTCTTCTGGCAGCAGTGCACATCAACATGACCAGAAGGACAGAGAGGGAGTTGTTAGATTGACTAGGGGTCATCAAACATCACCATCAGCATGGCAGTAATTCCCTGTCAACAAGACTGAGAGCATGCCTGTTCTGCTAATCTTGGCTGCTCAATGCACTAATTCAAAATGTGCATATCAGTTTACTGTGTGCTCTACTTCATATGCAGACCTTCATGGCTGTGCCACTTGTAGTCTCTCCTGTATGGTTTAAATGGCAGTTATGTCTGTTGTTATATACAAATGGTAAACAGGGATCTGTGGGCCCTATATGTGTTACATCTTGGTAACATCCCAAATGTGTGCATTATGTGACTGTGCAGCCTACATAGATGGCATGCTATCTAGTTTTTACCAGATATCAATGTGGTGCCTCTGCCTAGGCATACTGTATCTGCATACTTCCTGAGTGCTCACAATGGCACTGCCTAGCTTCATCTTTGGTGCCAACCTCCTTGCCCGCAGATATTTCAGTTCAAGTGCTTGGGTTTGGGATGCTATAATTTCGGCACCGTAAAGACTGAGGGCAGCATGCTTTGTTGTTATCATACTGTTAGCATGATATGTACGATGACCACCCTGATTATTTTCTCAGGCATATACTGTGCAGCGCCCTCGTCTCTGGATTTGCTTCAGCAGCTGAATCAGAATTTCAATAGTCCAAACATGCACTCTCTCACCAGCCTGGTCTGTTGGTGGGCATCAAAATACTGTTCTTCTACTGTTGTGTATGAATTGTGGATGGGCTCCTGCTGTCTCTTATGATGGTAACTAATGTTCTGACAGTCCTGCATGTTGATATTATAGCTGATTAGTCTACTTAATGATTACTGTGTTTTTTTGGGATGGTTATATACCTTCCCATAAGATGGCCATATGGAATCTCCCTGTCTGTAAACTACTGTTGTAGCTTGCAAATTCTCCAGACATAGGTTTCCGACATGCTGCCAGTTACTGCACACAAAATTCTGTTATTGTGCTGTTGTCTGTGCACATTACTCAACAGTTCACTGACTGCCATAACTTTCAGTTTAAGCTTCTGTATCATCATTGCTGGGGGGGGGGGGTTGTTGATTGCAGTGTTGATACAGTTAGTAGCTGTCAAGTCTCTGGAGGAGTGCAGTCCCATAGAACACTTCAATAGTAACATGAAGCTTGATCAATGCTAACAAGAAATATGTGTGGTTCCCAGCCTGCAAACATATGACAGTCTGGAAATTGCCTAAAATATAGGAAGTGGCAGTTTGAGATATGCCTGCAGCATCTCCCATGCAACTAGAATGTACTAGATGCCAGTGTATCTAGAAATAATCATACTTTAGTTTCTAGAGGATTCTGACCCCCCCCTCCCCCCCATGCCATCATGTGTGAACACACATTTGACACATAGCCTACACCAGTGTTGGTATCTAACCTCCTGGTTTCACAGCTGATTGAGGAGTTGCCTAAGGCAACTTCAGGCTCTTTACTACTACACGTTGCTCTGAGGGTTGTTGCACTGAGCCTATAATCAAACATTTGCTTGCTGTATGTATTACATTCACCAGAATTGACATTTTATCTTCTGTATACTGATTTTTTCTGGCACTGTCTGCCAGTGATTAATTCTGCCTTATATAAATAAGCATTGTGAACCATTGATGTTTTCCTCAACTGGTAAATATGTCACAGTGGCTAAACTTCTTTTCTGCATTTTCAAATAGCTTTTTTAGAACTGTATGCTGTCAGTGACAGTTAAAAGCATGCAGTGGCATCTCACCCTTTGTGCAGACTGTTTCAGAATCCAGGATGTGTAGCTTTGTGCCTTAAAGATTAAAACAATGCCACAACCTGCTAATGTGCTTTATCCTGCAGTGCTTGGTTTGATTTCTTCATTATTTGCCTACCATGTTCCAGTAGAGGATAACCTAACCAGAAAGTGCTCCTGAGTCATTCCTGAAAACAAAGACAGGTGTGCCTAGTGTTTTTACCTACATAAACAGGTCTATCTAATTAAAATGTGGCGAAGTCAATTAGCCACCACACATAGTTATCAGCAGGTTAACTTCAACACTGGGGGCAAAATAAAACATAATTAAGAAGACTTTTTAAACTACCGTTATTATTAACTTAGAGAATATATACAAGAGCATGCAAATTAACATTTTTCTTCCGAAGTGAAATAGTTCTGTAATTGGAATGACTGTATTGCGAGTATTTACTGATTGTAGTCCACTCCTTTTCTTGGTAAGTTTCTTATTTTAGAATTTTGGAAAGAAAAAAATAGTAAAGGCCCTAAAATTAGGAACAGTAGAGAGGTATGCCACCATAAGGGAACCTGAGAAAACCCAAACAAAATACATAATCCAAGAGAAATCAGGTGTTACGACCCTGGACCTGTAAGGTAGCAATAGTAACCACACCTCTCAAGAGCACGTTAATGTGAGTAACATTCCTCATTTGGGGTCTTAAAAAGTCTGTTCCTCAGAGTTCAATGTTGGCACATTCATTGTATGATTTGTTTTAGCTAACATTCATAGTAAATAGTGCTGAATCATATTAATTCATCAAAATAACATAAATTAACACATTTTAACTATCAAAAGGGTTTCCCAGTTGAAGCTATTAGAAAGCTGTTCCAGATGTTCCATGTTTTGCCTGTTTGCTCCATATTATGAGAGGTAGCGTTCCACATTTTGGAGATGGAAGGCTGTGAGCTATGGTAATCAGTATAGTCCTTTTGTCGCTCTCTGTTGCAGAAATTAAAGGTTGTGACTGCAACTGTACTTACTAACTTTTAACAGGGATGATGATCAGTTAATTCATTCATTTCAGTTTAATAGTAAACCTGTACTGGCAAAATTTATAGAGTACAAGGGAATGCCGAAGAGACAGGTCTTGATGGTTTTCCCTGTGATAACTTGTTTTATTTTGAGCAATTTAGATTTTATAGTGGTGTCCTGAGTGCACTGAAAAAATACTTTACTAATGTTAAAAAAAGAAACAATTTATACTAACCAACCAAAATCCTTGTTTTTAAATTACCATCACCCTGTCTTTCAATGATGTGCTATAGGTTGTGATGATTGGTCGTGGTCACCATGCAAAAGTATTGGCTACATTTGAATTGTCAATAATGGTGAAAAATGGATAAAGTAATGATTAGATTAGAAAAAATATCCTTCTGGTTAAAGCCGTGGTGGAACAAGTGAACATCATCACCCAGAGCTCTTCTCTAAACCCAAGACAAACTCACTATAGTATCTCTGCTTTTATATAGAAGGCTTTGAAGATCCTCAATCTTAAACACTTGTAGTTTGAGTCTTGCTCTTCACAAATGGCCTATTAGATGCCTGTAAGGCTCAGAAAATAAGCAAATTGTGTATCTCATCTGGTACATCTACTGTTTAGCTCTATTTATACTGGTGCTTGTTTGCTGTATGTAAACCTGAGAAAATGATGTGAGGAGTGATTTGCTGTGGTCCCACACTGGTCCAAGATTATGGAGGAATGTTTTAGGTACAGATGGGTAAATACATCAAATTCTTCATGGGACCACTCTTGAAGGATGTCCATATCTCTCACCTAAACACCATGCATACTGGAAATACCTGGATTTTTGATAATGTGGATGGGATCCCTATCAGCTGATTGAGTTTTCAGAAACTCGAAATTTATATCAGCAAGATGATATGATCGAATTTCTGAAAACCTGAAGCTTTTGAATGGAGATTGCGGTGCAGTGAGGATTGGGAAATTTGCCAATCTGATGTCACTTATCCTTCTATCCTCTCCTGATGGGTTTGGATCCACTCACTCAGATCTGACTCAGCCGTTGCTAAAGCTCATGGCAACCAAAAACTCTTGAGCTTCTCACTTACCCATAATTCACCAACCCTAAGTTACCCCAGATCTCATTTGCTGTTTTCAGCAAAAGATGTGATTTTTTTTCCTTAACTCTCAAATGCTTGCCAGATAAGTTAATTATACTTATTTTTTCCCCTCTATTTTATTTTTTTTTTGAAACCTTCCCATATTTCCTTTACCTGTCATACTTGAAAGTACCTTATATCTACTATTATTAGTAGTTATTTTTCCTTTCTTTGACCTTTGTACTGAGCATACTTCTGTATTTTCCTTTTGCTACCTTTAGTGTAGACTATAGCAATAACCCACGCCTGGGTGTGGGTAATGCTAAATTTACCCACGGTTGGCGTGGTTTGGTCCCGAGGGCGAAGCCCGAGGGACCAAACAAAGCAAACCGTGGGTAAATTTAGCATTACCCACACCCAGAAGTGGTTATTGCTATTATACCATGACATCATTTAAGAAAATAAACTATTACAGTAGTATAGTTAAGTAAGGAGGACACAGGAGCTTAAGCTCCAGTTAGCCCCCATCCCTGAAAAAAGATGGAATGGAGCAATAATTATATTACATTGTCTGGTTCTCATTGCAGGCACCATTTTTATTTCCATGCTTTATGATGCCGTAAAGTAGAAGGAATAGGAACCTAATGCCTATGTTTCTTAATTTACAGACTATAAGAAATGTTCTTACAATTAAAAACCTGTGTACAGTGTCTTCAGTGGTGTATGGCCCTATGTTTAGTCTTTACAGGCCAGAAAAAGCATTAGCTGTATACTGTTTATTAGCTTAGTACACTCTTTTTAAACATGTTGTTGGTCTTTTGCTTCTGAAATGGGTCACTAAAGCACACTTTTGAATAAGTCAGTCATTCTGCAATACGCCTCTAGTATGTTAACATTTATCTACTATTTGACCACCTTACATTTTAATATGCTGTATTCAGGATTTTCTGATTTAATGCCTTGGACTATGATACATAATAGAATTGCATACCAATATTAACATCTCTGGGAGTCAGAGCCATGATGCCCACCCTGCAGGTAATGAGTTCATAGCTATGAGCCATCCATGTTATTGTGCATACACCTGACCACTGTACTTAGAGTAAGGTGTGTACAGGCAACTGTACTGTGTTTGCATGTCTTTACAGGATTCTGTATGTGTGTGTGTGTGTGTGTGTGTGTGTGTGTGTGTGTACACACACACACACACACACATATATATATTTAGCTGTTAATTTGTTGATAGGATGCTTGCTTTGCAGAGGTTACTGGAAAGCCGGATGTCCCCATGCTAGTGAATAACACAGATCTACAGACAGTATAGCTGGAACATTGGCTTGTAGTCAGGAATCTATACTTGACAAAGAAGTGTTGATGTGTTTAGCCACAGATGAAATTATTGACATGTAGGACACAGCTGGTAACACATGGAACATGGTTGGTGGGTACACAGTAGCTGCCTGAACAATGGCTGTTATAGCAAGTAAGATGCCATGCACAGTGGAGGTGGATTGTACAGAGGTGTGTCTGGACTCTGCATCCAGTGCATCCAACAGTGATGACCAGGGGGATATTGATAGCAGTGATGACAACACACACACCTCCATTTACCTGCTAGTTTGGGTATACAGGCATCAGCTTCTGAAAGCATTCCACCTACAAATGATAGCACTCAAGGGGAGTATGCGTTGGCTGCATTACATGACCTACCTTTGAGGCCTGCATGCTGATAGAACACACTGAGTGCTTGACTACATAGATTACAGGTGCCCAGGCTGAAAACACAAGGACAATACAGAATGTGTAATACATGCTTGGTTGAATACACAATGGTGCTGGCAGTGGCCATAATGACATGCCTTAGAATATGTATGACAGTGCAGAACATTACCACTGTGAAATGTGGATAGCTGTGCAAAAGAAGACATGTTAAAATGTCACAAGCACATCAGTAATTCTGCAGTTGGTACTCATGACATGGCACGGCTCTCCAGTTGCACAGAGTATGCCTGGCTTGAGTGTGTGAAATCACTGTTGTGTTATATTATGGGCTGGTGCCCAACTGTCCTCAGATACAGCTGTGATAAGGGTAGTATGCAGCCCAGTGAATCTCTTAGCAATCTCAGACTTGCCTTAGATTTTGCATATCCGCCACTCTCATGAACGGTGATCTCTAGTCTTGCAACTTCTATGAGTTAGGGCTCTTCTGGCAGCACATCAACATGACCAGAAGGACAGAGAGGGAGTTGTTAGATTGACTAGGGGTCATCAAACATCACCATCAGCATGGCAGTAATTCCCTGTCAACAAGACTGAGAGCATGCCTGTTCTGCTAATCTTGGCTGCTCAATGCACTAATTCAAAATGTGCATATCAGTTTACTGTGTGCTCTACTTCATATGCAGACCGTCATGGCTGTGCCACTTGTAGTCTCTCCTGTATGGTTTAAATGGCAGTTATGTCTGTTGTTATATACAAATGGTAAACAGGGATCTGTGGGCCCTATATGTGTTACATCTTGGTAACATCCCAAATGTGTGCATTATGTGACTGTGCAGCCTACATAGATGGCATGCTATCTAGTTTTTACCAGATATCAATGTGGTGCCTCTGCCTAGGCATACTGTATCTACATACTTCCTGAGTGCTCACAATGGCACTGCCTAGCTTCATCTTTGGTGCCAACCTCCTTGCCCACAGATATTTCAGTTCAAGTGCCTGGGTTTGGGATGCTATAATTTCGGCACCGTAAAGACTGAGCGCAGCGTGCTTTGTTGTTATCATACTGTTAGCATGATATGTACGATGACCACCCTGATTATTTTCTCAGGCATATACTGTGCAGCGCCCTCATCTCTGGATTTGCTTCAGCAGCTGAATCAGAATTTCAATAGTCCAAACTGTCAGATACCCTCTCAGGATCCATTTCTGCAAATGTCCAATCACCTGTGACTTCTCAGCTGGCTACCCTGCAATCTATTTCAAATTCTTCCACAAGGCTCCTTTTGAAGATAGCTGAAGGAACCTGAAGGGCAGTGAGTTCAGGCATTTCCATCAGGAGACATGCCTGGATGTGCTTACATGATTTTGGGGAGACCTTCAAGTCCTCATTCATCAATACTCCTTTTCACGGCACTTCTTTGTTTGGGCTCAAAGTGAAGGATACATTATCTAGGTGTGAGAAGGATAGAAAGACGAAGTAAACAGATTGCCAAAAATTGCTGGAGCCACGGGTGTCGGAAACAGTATTTTGTTGTTAAATCCACTTAAAACACCGCTAAAAACACATTAACGCTTTCTATCAGTATTGTGTTTTCCTCTAAACGAACCGACTTCTTCAGATACTCTCCCTAAAACTAATCAGCCTTTTATACAATTTATTTAAAATTCCTTATCCAATCAAAATCAACTACTTAATTAGAAAATTCATAAATATTCCTTTTCTACGTATGTTTGAAAATACAACCTTTAACATTTCTAAAACTTATTTCTAACAATAAATAACCATCTTAACAACATTTTAAATCATTCAACATAAAAAATGTATATATAAATATTATAAAATTTATAAAAATCCATGTTTGTTATTTATAAAATGCTTTAAAAAGTGAACGGTTTATATAAGTATAGCCTGCCATCTGCTGGTAAGAGTGAAAAATGCCTCTAAAACATTATAGTATTCCTGCTTTCAATTTTAAGAGGGTTACAATGGAAATAAATTCATTTAGCCCAGGGAAGTTTGTTGCATCAATGGAAATCTGCCACCATGATTCCCTAGATTCCAGTTTTTCTTCCCATAATCCACCCCTTACATCTTTTTTGACCTGCTCTAAAACCACAAAATGAAATTTGGCATCTGGACAAACCTGAGTGTGTTTATACAAAGAATTGGTCTCTTTTCCTGTACCTATTTCATATTTATGTTCATATATCCTCTTTTTTAGGACTCTTTCAGTTTTTCCCACATAAAAAGCGCTACATTCTGAACATAAACTTAGGTATACCACACCCTTGGTTTCACAATTGTAGTCAACACTTTTAATCCATTTTTGTCTACTTTCTAAATAAACTTTTTCTTTATTAACTATGTTACTACAATATGCACAGTGTCCACATTTGAAGTTACCCTTCCTAATCTTATTATTCCTTTGGGAACCTTTGCTTTCCAGAATGTTTTTAAATGATAGGGAATTTTTATATACAACTTTGACATTACTATTTATTTTTCTCTGGTCTAGGTCAGTTAAATTAATAAATTTAGACCATTCTCTTTCAACAACTTTCCTTGTAACTTTGTTGTTAAAAGCATTATATTCCAGGACCAAGGCTTGTGTAAAATCACACTCTTGAGTTGTGGGGGTGCTATAATTAAATACAAAATCTCCATAGGAGGTTTTATTTAATTTGGTATTACCTAAAATAGGTCTAAATCTACCTTCTCTCTCCTTAAAAACTTCATCTTGTATTGCCCTGATGAACTCTTGGGGATATCCTCTTTCCAAAAACATTTTGTTTAATAAATTACACTCATCATTAAAATCATTCTCTGAGGTAGTCATTCGGCTACCTCGGACATATTGGCCCTTCACTATATTCTTTTTACACCAATAAGTGTGGGCACTTTGAAAATGAAGAAAGGAATTACAATAGGTAGATTTTCTAAATATTTTAGATTCAAACCTATCTTTCCTCTTATATATTTCCACATCTAAAAATTGAAGTCTCTCGGTGGATACATGAAAAGTAAATTTTAAAAAATAGGTAGTTCCTTCCAGATATAATTTGAATTCCTCTAGTTGTGTAACACCTCCTGACCATAGGATAACTATATCATCCAAAAATCTACGATATAGTTTCCAACAAGAACAAAATTTAGAATCCAAAATGTAAAGCTCCTCCCACTTAGCCAAAACTAGATTCGCATAAGTGGGGGCACAAGCAGCCCCCATAGCAACCCCCTTGGTCTGTTTGTAAAATTCACCACAAAAGTTCAGAAAGTTATTTTTAAGGACTAAATCCATAAAAGCCCCACATGTAATTTTGTCATTGTGACTTAATGTATCTTCCTGAAATAGGACATCTTCAAACATTTCCATCCCTTCTATGTGTGGAATGCTTGAAAATAAATCAATAATATCTATGGTCACAAATAACAAATTATCACATAAAACATCTTTGTTAAGTATGTCAAGTAGGTCCCATGAATCTTTTAGAATTGTTTCTTTGTTGACCCACACATTTTTTAGTTTGTTATCAACAAATTTAGCCAAACTGTGCGTTTTTGACCCATTAGCATTGAAAATAGGTCTTAATGGTGGATTAGTTTCATTTTTATGGATCTTCAGGATTCCGAAGATAGAAGGAACTCTTGGCTTATCAACTCTCAAGAAATCAAAGGTTTTCTTGTCAAATAAACCTTCAAAAAACATGTCTTTCAAACAAATGTCTATTTTATTATACGCAATGTTAATTTCATTAATAGACACACTAGTGTAACCTTCCTCATTAAATAAAATTTCATTCATTTTTCCTTCATATATTATGTTATCCATAATAACTAACCCACCCCCTTTATCAGGTAGGATAGAAAGACCCTTTCTGCCATGGGCATACATTTTTTGACCCCTCAAAGATCCTTTTATAGGAGTCAATGAGGAGGTTGGATGATGTGGTTCAAGAAATCCCGGGGTCCTTTTCAGGACACATTTGGAGGTAGTTCCCCCAGGGGCAGAGGATGGAACTCCAGTGGTTGATGATGCCCCACACAGCAGAGGTGGCCCACAAAACCAGGGGTCCAGAGATTCTTTATTTGATGGACCTTTACCAGCACTGCTGAAATAGGTCCAATTGTCCACATCTGGAGGCAATCGAGGGTCAATTATCCCTGCAACAGAGAGCTTGGCTAGACATAACAAAAGATACTTGGGTGCAGAGGATTATTTACAGAAGTTATTTAATACCCTTTTTCCTTCCACCTCCAATCTCAAGAAAAATTTTTGATGTTCCACCCAGTCATAGGGAATAAGCAGCAATTCAATTATAAAACTTGCTAGAAAAAAGAGTCATCCAAGAGGACCCACCAGACCAGATAGAATTCGAAACTTACTCAAGGTTCTTTTTCATACAAACAGAGAACAGGAAACCAGTTTTGGATCTCAACAACTTAAACAAGTCAGTTTGATGCGCCAGGTTTCGGAGGGTCACGGTTCAGTCCATTCTCCCTTTTCTGTACAAGGACAACTGGATGTGCTCAATAGACCTTCAGGATGAGTACTATCACATCAAGATGAACAGATCATCCAGAAGGCACTTACACTTCCGGCTGGGAGACAGTCATTACCAGCTCAGAGTTCAGCCATTTGGCCTCACCACAGCCCCCAAGGTGTTCACCAAATGTATGACAGTAGTAGCAGCTCACTTGAGACTGCAAGAATTCTGGGTGTTTCCTTATCTAGATGACTGGCTCATCACTGCCTCAACCAGGCATCAACTAATAAGGGCAAGAGATCAGGTTCTCCAGATGTGTTCTCATCTGGGGATAACCATAAACTGCAATAAGTCTCAACTGGAAGCAATTCAGGATTTACAATTCATAGAAGCAGTGTGCAACACGAAGTCAATGATAGCTTCAATGCCTCCCTCAAGGGTTCAAACTATAAGATCACAGGTCAGAAAAATAATTTGAAGTTCCATGATTTCAGCCTGCTTGGTTCTTCAAGCTCTGGGATCAATGCCAGCGGCAATAACCCTAGTCCCTTTATCCAGATTTTACATGAGGATTCACAGTGGATGCTAGAAATGCAATGGTCAATTCTTTACCAATCCATGTCAACTCTGATATGAATCACTCACATATGCAAGAGAGATCTCAGGTGGTGGATTCAATCATATCAGGTTCTGCAAGGCTGTCTGTTCATTCCCCCTCAGCCCAAGGCCATAGTGACCACGGATGCTTCCCAGTTCAGTTGGGGAGTCACTCTTTGAGGAAAACAGTCCAAGGCGCTTGGTTCCCCGAAGAGGCCAACTTGCATATCGATGTTCTGGAGATGAGAACAGTGCTTTTAGCACTGCAGGCCCTTTAGGATGCTCTCCATTTGGGGATGATTGCAATTCAAATGGAAAATATGTCAGTAGTTTGGTACATCAACAAAGAAGGAGGGACCAGATATTACCTCTGTGTTGAGAAGCACTCAGAGTGTGCCAATGGGTGATCTCATCCAACTGCTTTCAGATAGCAATGCACATTCCGGGAAAGTCCAGTGTGATAGCAGACAAGTTGAGCAAATGCATTCTTCTACCACACAAGTGGTCTCTCAAAAATAACATGATAGAAATCAGTGGGGTCAGCCTTGCTGCTATATTTTTGCTTCTCCCCTAAACAACAAATACAGCAGCTACTTTGTCCTAATACCCCCACAGGTCGAATCACCGAGGGATGCTCTACTTCACAATTGGCCCCCCTGTCTACTATACACCTATCCACTAATCCCACTAATTCGTAAAGCTGACATGATGAAGAGCAAAATCATCCTCATTGCACCATACTGGCCTTGACAGATTTAGTTCCCCTTCCTGTGACCTCGCTTACTTCAACCTTGGATGCAATTCCAGACCTCTTGTCTCACACAACAGGCATGGTCCATCCAGACATATCAAACCTCAGGCTGATGGGTCTGGCTCCTCCAATTCTGTTAATAGCCAAACAACCTATGCTCACTTTCCCTGTCTGACATATACTTTTATCTTCACATAAGCCTTCAATGTGTAAACACTATTCCAGTAAATGGAAAAAAATTGTGTATTGGGCACATCAAAATGTTCTTGAACCATTTTCAGCTCCTATACATAAGATCCTTGAATTTTTGGCCCTACTTTTTAAAGAAGAAGCTAATTCCTCAATTGTTAAAGTTCAGGTCGCAGTAATATCAAACTTTTACATTGTTTTATAAAGTTCCTTAGTACCCTCTCAAAAGCTGTGAAGAGCTTTTTTTGCAAGGGCCTCTGCTTTTAAGACCTCCATTTAAAGATCCTACTCCCCCACGTGACCTCAGTGTGGCAATGCAGACACTTATACATTCCCCCTTTGAACCAGCAGCTAAGTTTGACCTGAAATATCTTAATTGGAAAATGTTTTTTTCTAGTAGCCATTACATCTGCTAGACAAATTTCAGAAATTCAGGATTTTGTCTTCAAAACCTCCATACTTGATTTTTCACAAAGATACATTTACATTACAAACCAATGCATCCTTTCTTCCAGAGGTGGTGACAGAATCCAATATCAATCAGTCCATTAATTTGATAGTTTTCTTTGCCAGATTTACTAACCATGCTGAATACATATTATATTTACTGGATGTTCACAGACAATTACATTTTTATGTGCATAGAATAAAAGATATAAGAAAGACACACCAGTTGTTTGTTTCCTTTGCTGACTTGAAATTAGAAAAAACATTTGCCAAAATAACTTTACCAGACGGCTAACTGATTGTATATCATCTATTTATAAAAAAAATTGGATGTTACATTACCACAACCAGTACAAGCTCATTCAACTAGATCCATGGTAATGTCTTCAGTTATTCTTTCCAGGGCATCCATGGACGACATATGTGCAACAGCTACTTGGGCTACTCCCCATACCTTTGTTACTCATTGCAAATTGGATCTGGTCTCCAGACTTGGAGCAGCAATTGGTTCAAATGTGCTCAGGAACATCCTTCCATGAGTCCACCCAGGATTTTGGGTAGCTGGGGACTCTGTCCCATCAGTTGAGAATAGAATGAAAATTGACAACATCAGATAAAGAAGTTATGTACTTACCATAACATTCCATCTGTTTGCCCATTTTCATTCTTTCTCAACTCCCCACCCGCCAACCCCCATCCTTTGCAAACTTCTGGAAGAATGAGTCTTTATGGGACATCACTGCCCTTTGTATAGAACTCCAGATATAGTTTTTTCATGCACTGACTGCATGCTAGTCTTCCCCTCCTTTCTCTTTGCTTGGTTAATTTTTCCTTTCTGGCAAAAATCAGCAAACAAGATCTGAGGTAATTTAGGGTTGGTGCATTATGGGTAAGGGAGAAGCTCGAGAGTTTTTCGTTGCCACAAGCTTTAGCAACAGCAGAGTCAGATCCGAGGGCTCAGATCCAAACCCATCAGTTGAGGAAGAATGAAAGTGGACAGCACAAATGGAATGTTATGGTAATTACATAACTTCTTTTTTTTCCTCAATGTAGTGCAGTCTCAGAGTTGGTATATATAATTAGCAGGGGGGCTTGCCCCCTGCAAAACTGATAAAAAAGATAGATTTTGTTTTTTTTGATGTTCGAGTTACCAGAAATTTGATCATATCGTCTCACTGATATGGATTTCGAGTTTCTGAAAACATGGTCAACTGACATAGATCCTCAAGATGATGTGCAGGACTGTTTGAATTACAAATATAGAAACATTCTCTGATTAAGAAAAACTAATATTTAATGTGTAGAAAATGCATAGTAAATAATAAACATAGGCCATAATGGCCCAAAAACTGAAGTAAAGTCAAATGACAACTAAAAATAACACAACTAAAAGCAGCAATATAACATACCAAAACACCATAAATAAGTTTAATAAATAAAAATCATAATAAAAGAATTAAGTGCCTTCGTCCTTCAAAGCAGGACTTCATCAGAATTCATAATAAACCACCTGGAACTTCTTATATAAGTAAATGTAATACAAAACCAATTTGATAATTGTTAAAGGTTAAATAGTTTAAAGGCAAAGACCCATAACACTAGAATACTTTCATTCATAAACTGATATTAAAGCCATACTACAAAAAATATAAGTGGGGCAGATTGACACCACATAAAAAATATACTTCATAAAACATTAATACTAACTCATTCATCTAATGTAAAACCATAATAAAAATTTATTGCAAACCAATTATGCAACACTTGCTTTCTGATTTAAATAAGGTCGTAAGGAAATATATTCATTTAAACCAGGGGCATATGAAGCCTTTTATTTGAGTTGCCATTTCATTTCTTTAAGTTCCAATGCCCCTTTCTAATGACCTCCCCTAAGCTTTTTAAAAACTTTACCTATTATACCAAACTTAAACTTAATAAAGTTCAAACATATTTTTAAATGTATAAAAAGGACATTTTTATCATTCTGCTTATTTAAATTGTATACATGTTTGTATACCCTCCTTCTCAAACACCTCTCAGTCTTCCCAGTGTAATAACTTGGGCATCCTTCACACTTCACCAAATACACCACTGCATTAGTTTGGCAGTTACCTCTCATAAAATTAATTTTAGATCCTAATCCATTTTGTAAAATAATACTGTCAGCCTCTAGAATATAGGGACACTGCGGACATCTACCACATTTTGTAGTCCCCTGTCATTTTTCCTTTCTATTCTGGCCATCACACTCAAAACTTTCTTTTAAAGTCCTTCCAGTTTTGAAAGTGAAAGTTGGAACATTCCCTAAGAGTTGGAGAATATCAGGAAAACCCTTAAAGATATTGCAATTCCTATAAACAATATCCTTAACCTCACCTGCTTGGGGTCCATATTCAATAATCAAAGCTCTAAAAAAGTCTTGAGACACTTCTTGATGGAGGTTTATGGCAAAACCAATATCTAATAGTGGCTTGTATTTTGTCCCCATTGAGAAAACATGTAATCCCAAATTTATTTCACAATATGGGAAGTATATCCTCTTGCTAAAAACATATTAGCTACTACATCCAATTCTGTAGATAAATCCTGGAAGTGGGAGGTCATTCTGGCAACTCTAACACAATGACCTTTGATAAGACTTTTCTTTTGTCTCAATGGTTGACTACTAGAAAAGTCTAAATAATTATTACTAAAGGTAGGCTTCCTATAGATAGTAGACCTAACCACATCCTGGTATGTGTTATATAGGTGTCCAAATAATTTATTTTCACTTTATCATACTTAAAAGTAAATTTTAAAAATTCAGAGGATTTATTCAAATAGTTCACAAAATTACTTATATCACCTTCTAACCCATTCCATAAAATAAAAATATTGTCAAAAAATGGATGTATAATTTTATAAACTGAAACAATTGAGATTAAAAGCAGATTTAAAAATCCAGGTACTTTCCCAATCCAGTAAAACTAAATTGGCATAAATGGGAGCACAGGAGTCTCCCATCACCACATCGCTTGTCTGTCTATAAAATTAATTTTAAATCAGTTATTATCATTATTTATCATTTATCATATTATCATTTAAATAATTTATTTAAATCAGAAAGCAAATGTCGTATAATTGGTTTGCAATTAATTTTTATTATTATTTTTATTATGGTTTCATATTAGATGAATGAGTTAGTAAGGACAAAAGCACTTAATTCTTTTATTATGATTTTTATTTATTAAATGTTGGAAGGACTTTTATTTATGGTGTCTTAGTAAGTTGTATTGCCACTTTTAGTTGTGTTATTCATAGTCATAATGGCCCATTTGGGTACAGTTGAATTTACATACATTTTATTTTAATTTGGACTTCAGTTTCTGCCTTACCCCAACTGAGTTGGCTTCATCTCGCTACAATGAGAATATGATAAAGCAGGTGGGTACTACAGTAAATGACTTCACTTATGAATTGACATCCTTTGCTGTTTATCTTATCTGTCATGATGCTTTGATGAATGGTTTTGGCAGCAATTTCACTCATGTAAGTTCTATAAACCACCCTTCTTGGTAACATGTTTATGGATTTACAGTAATTATAATTGATTTTATTTATTTTATCAAGATATCTGAAGAAAACTTGTTTTGTAGAAACATTTGTAAAATTATTTTTACACTAATAGTTGGCAGAGGGTGGAGGCCAAAACAGTTAAGAGTAACAAGTTGGTGGTAGGGTTTGCATATTTTGAAAAATTACATAGATGGACTCTATCATACCTCTCATCCCCTTAGCACAAGCAATCTGGACAAAGCCTCAGATAGTGGAAGGACAAAGGCCCAAAAATAGGGGTAAATTTTAAATATTATTCTTAAGAAAGTTGCTGGAATAACAGGATTTGCGATAGCATACATTTTTTTGAAAGGTATGAAGTCTGATATCAAATGCATGTCATTATTTAGTGACTTCTATCCTCAGTGATTTGCCAGAAAACCACATATTTTATGAGGAACAGGCCAAAAATATGCGGCAAAATCTAAACATTCTGCTATAATCTGTGCAGTTGAGCAGTATGGAATTGAGAGCTATATTCTTTCCCGCCACACCTATTTTTCTTTAAACTTTTGTAAACATCTACCCTGTGCCCTGGCTTCCCTGGGGATCAGCAATAGGATCACTTCTTGTTCATCTATAAGCAGAATATTGTTTGATTTGAGTAGCTTTATGCTTGGGTGGGGCCACTGCATTTAAAGCAAGTTCCCTAATATTTAGGTGAAAAAAAATTTCTTGTTTTCCTCTAAATATTGCTAAAACTCTGTCTGTGGTATGAAACCATAACATTTCTAAAATTGTGCAATGTCACAGTCTCTGTTTCTCAACATTAAACTGTATTTCTGTGGTGAGGTCTTTGCAGCACTGTTACTAACAAGTAAAAAGGTCTTTGCAGTGATTTCAGGATGTGGTTTACCCTGATCATTTTATCTTTTACTTCCAGTAGAATGCTTCTAAAAATGTAGTGGCTGTTGACATCAATATTTTATTTACAGACTATAGAACATACTGTATGGAGTAACGGATATTGCCTGCTTAGGGACAATAACATTTATTTGCTTATTTTACTCTGTATATGGTCTCTAGCAAGGTTTCTGGATAGAGACCAAGTACAGAGGAGACCTTGGAATACTAGCAGAGTATACATCCTGTAGTTAGTGTAACAGTAGTAGAAACTGCTGACACAAAAGCTGATAATTGGCAACATATAAATGTTTAAAAAATACTAGTAATACATTGTATTAGTAACTAATTTATAAGAGTTGCAAAATAGAAGTATTGTTATTCACTGCGGTAGTAAAAGGTAAATTTTATGAGGACAGCTAAGTGCTTTTCAGTACAGAAGCAAAGGAGTTCAGTCTCAAAAGTAAACTTATAAATAGGCTATTGTATTTCTGTAGAGCATTATTAAATCAGATTCTGGTAAAAAAAAAAAAACACGTGGTAGGATCTTTGGCAATAATGAAGAACACTGGACCACCCCAATGTTTTTGCATAGCTCTTAGAACGTTATGGCAGTTGTATAACATGTAGGAGCTGTTGCATATAATCTCAGCCACAGCTCTCAACTTTTTTGCTCAGCAAACAGGAACAAAGCTGAAAATGATGGGTAGAAAACCCATTAGTGTTACTCATACCTCTCAAGTGATCTCATTATGAGGAATGTTCCTCATTTTGAGTCTTAAAAAGTCCATGCTCCTCGCTGTTCCACATTTGAAGAACATGCTATGCATTCAGTGTTAAGATTTTTTCTAATTAATGTCACAGATAACCAAGACATGCTCAGCAGTAATGCACAGCATTTTACTTTTAACTTATTCAGTGGAGGTAAACAGTTTCAGGTGATAACAGAGAACACTGGTCTTTACATAACCACGTCACTCTGCATTCTATATTTGTATATACGCAGTGTCCAGTATTCTCCATTATTACCAGATCTTCATTTTTGTTAGATAATATAGTACAATATTAGAGAAAGTATGCTTGCACTTTTGCCACGTTTGCATTTTGCCCTCCAGCAGAAGGTTTGATGTAAACAGTAGGAAATGGGTTCACGTTAGGCTGTTGTTCCAGAGGAACATTTATAGCCTAGCCAACAATCCCATTAATTTACCAAGACATTAATTAATACCAACCACCAACATAGTCTTGGTCCCTTTCTACAAGGGATAAGGAGGGCCGGTCTGGGTGTGTCCTGCCAACTGCCCATTCTGAATCCAGGTTATGCCTAAAAAGGGTCATAGAACTACTCTGCCTTACCTCTAAGGGGACTTTATACCATAAAAGAGTATCTACAAAAGATGTATATCCCAGTAAATGGTCCTGATTATGCTTTGGTGGTAATTTAGGTATCTTGAGCGGTTTTAAAGTAGTATTAGTTTTGTGGATATATATCAGGTCTCCTCTCAATCAGTAAGAAACAGAAAAGAGTGAAAGAGCTTTAGGGCAATCAGGGTAGTTTAAGGAGGACATGCTCTTGAATTTTCTAGCTTTAAGGTGGTCAGGATGACTTGAAGAGGACATGCCTTTGATTTGTTTTTGATAAGGAAATACTGTAGTCTCTCGAGCTTGGTCAAATTCCTAGCCAAGTACATACCAAAGGGGGCATTATATAGAGGATTATGACAGGGTCTTTGAATGTAACTGCTTTATTGTTTATTCAAGACATGGATGCTAAGAGATCCACCTCGATTGTGAAGCTTGAGTAGTGATTCTTGGCATCCATGTTGAGAACACATAATATAGGGCTATGATCAGAGACTCCATCATACTTCTTTGTAGTGCTCCATGTACAACTAGTTAGAGTAAAAAACAGAAAAAAATGCAAAGTGTTTCACTGGCTTTCATAGTCAGTAAAGTACTCTGTGAGCACTGTCAAATGGGGTCTATATTACGTTATCGAAAACCCGTAACATCGAACACCAGAAGACCGACATGTATAGTGCAAACTACAGTAACGGTGAATGTATAAAACCGCGAAACGCAAAATGTCGAAGTGTCATGGTTGGCCCATCTGCGGTATAGCTCCGTAAGGTAAGCATGCGATAGTTACGGACCTTAGGGTTAGGGTGCAGGTTAAGGTAATTGCATAGATAGGTAATGTATGTAAGGTTTAGTGTAGGGTTAGAAGTAGGGTTTTGTTAACTGTATGTGTGTGGATTATTTGTTTTGTTTGTGTATATGTCTGTAGGGTAAATGTGCAATAGTTACGGACCTTAGGGTTAGGGTGCGGGTTAAGGTTAAGTGCATAGATAGTAATGTATGTAAAGTTTAGTGTAGGGTTAGAAGTAGGGCTTGGTTTGTGTATGTATGTGTTTTATTTATTATGTTTGGGTATGTAATATGTAGCGCGCGGTGGTGTTGGCAGACTATGACAGTTCCAGATTTGAAAATTTGCTGTTTAGGAAGTTCAGTGTATTTGCGGTTTGGGCTATGTATGTGTCGGTGTTGTGGTGTTCGATGTTATGGGTTTTCGATAACATAATATAGACCCATCAAATGGACAGCCACACAAGTTAGGGCAATATTTTTGAGAATGTCTAGGATGGATTGGAGGCATAGCAAGAAAAAAAAATGAAGTAGTTTTTTTGAGTTCTACTACTGTGGTTTGCTGACTGGCACTCTCATTTGTGAGTTACAAGTGCAAGACCTGATCTTAACAGCTCTTGGTAGGGTGCTCAATAGTTGTTAAGACTGGGTCTTGCGTTACTGTAGCATGTAACTAATTTGTCTTTTTTACCGATATTGGAGTGTAATCATAGTCCTCCAATGCACTACATTCCATTACTGGTCTGATAAGGGAAGCCCAGAGGGGGGACAATAACTTCTTTGGATCTAGACAATGTGCCCCTGGTGATTGGTCTGGCTATATAAAAGCATTTCCTAACAACAGTGGTCATATGGAAGTCAAAGGGTAGCTCATTGTCAATGAAAGTACCCAAGTCCCTAATGACCACATATCTTTTTAGGGAGGTGTTGCATATGTGATAGGGACAGGATTGTCTATGTTTGCCAGAGGACACAATGCTACATTTTTTACATTGTTTTAGGCCATAGTACAAACAGCACTTTTGCTAGTTGAGTTAGGCTGTACTGGAGAATACATAGGTCATCTGGTGTATAGATGACAGCTCCAAGTTTGCAGTCATTGGCAAACTTTGTCAGTCAAAGGTTATCGGTGCCTGCTTTAACTTCAGAGAAGTAGATACCAAAGAGAAGTAGTCCTAGGTATGATCTCTGTGGGACACTGTATGTAACAGCTATTTTAGCTGAGAGTGTGCCTGCAGCACTAATAGACTGGGTTGTGTTGTTGAGACAATTTGCTGTCCAGCAGGTAATGGGTATGCATTTTATTAGATTAGCTTATCAATGATGCCTGAGTATGAAATGGTATGGAAGGCATTGGCCAAGTCTAGGTGCATTGTGTGAACCCATTTACCTGAGTCTAATGCTTTAGTACCTTGTTCAAAAATGTCCACCAGGTTTAAGAGGCAGGATCTGCCTTTAACAAACACAAAGAGGCTAGGGTTCAGTGTTGGAAGACTGCCTATGTCATTATTTGTGAGATCAATAATGATGCGCTCCATTACAGATAAGGTTAATGAGGCTGATAGGTCTATAGTTGCCTGGGTCAGTTGTGTGGCCTGGCCTTGTGGAGTGGTATGAACATAGCAGTTCTCTTTACTTCTGACACAAATCCAGTAGAAAAGCTGAAATTGAATAAATGTAATAAGGAGTCAGTCAGGCAGTGTTCGGTACTGACAAGAAGTCAACTTGTCGCATTCTGAGAGCCCATGCAGCTGGTGTTTTTAGCCTTGGATTGAGTTTTTATGGTTTCTTTGGCGGTTACTCAGGGGGTTGGTGTAGAGTCATTTTTGGGGAAAAGGGGGTTATAGTTTGAGCTGAATTTGTCTACATATATGTTGTCAATGTCCTTATGGATAGAGTATGTAATATTAATCTGTATTAACTCGGAAAAATTGCTTGTTGTTAATTAAGTTCCTGGCATAGCTTAAGAAGACTTGTCAAGGGTGGTAATTTGCAATTCATACTTGCTCTTGGAGGATTTTATTTTCTTTCTAAATTCTTTGTTGATTATTTTAAGCTTACCTATAGCTGATAGGATGTTAAGTTTGCTTTTCTGGGCTACTAGTTTTCTCCTCTTATTGAATAATTTGCTGATACTGGGGTTCTGCCCTATGGATCTTTTGTTAGGCTTGGCATTATATTTACATTTTATGGAAACTAGGACCTAAATGCTAGCTTGGAGTTAGGCATAGAATTGTATCTGTGAAAATTGCATTGCTTGAATCAGGGTCGTCTAGGTGAGGAGGGTATTTAACATTCATCAAGTCATCCATTAGCCGAACTAGATTTGACTTGAAGTAGTCTCCAAAGATAAAAGGATTTCAGAGTTAGTCTGCTCTCTCACCTAGAATAAATGGTACTGCATTATGGTCAGATATGACCTGTGACTTAGTAACTGTGGGGTATGAGCATAAGGGGTCATATTAATGAAATCCAGATCTAATATTTTAGGCCTCTCATTGAAATTTGGACTAGTTGGTCCAAGTAGTTGGCATTAATGAAATCCAGGAATCCCTGAGCATACTTGTTTAGTGGTCTGGGCTCCCCAGTTAATGGTGGGATACTTGAAGTCACCCAAATAGATAGTATTTGGTTCGATGGTGAGGGACGTCAGTTTAAGATATGCATTCTCTACCAGTGTCATAGAGTAGGCATGGTAGTTGGTCACTATGTGGTACTGGGTTTGTTTATTGTAAGAAGAATGTGGAGGAGTTCTGAGTCATTGTCTGAAGATGAAATGGTTTCTCAGGAACATGGATATGCTTGCATCAGCTTCAACATGCAATTCAGCATTGGGTCTGAAGGAGTGATAGTCATTAAAACCTGCAAGGGATGCCTTTGCTGTTTTGAAGCCACTCAGTACCTATGCATATATCAATATTTTCAGGGGTTAGAAACACCTTTGAAGTAGTGCAACGTTTTTGTTTAGGCTTCTAGCATAGCGCTACTTTTATATAGTTTTGATTGTGATTGGCTATGTTTGCAACTTGAGGAGACTGACCTTGCCTAAACAAGGCAGTACAGGAAAAGAAAAAGCCTTTGTCAACATGCAGAAGCTACAAGGATAGAGGTGCAGACCCTCCCTAGCACAGCAGCTGGAGTTTGTCAATATTGATCTGTACTGGATTCCCCAAGAATGACTTCAGTATCTTTTGTTTGTACTGCACCATCATTCTTGGCAATAGCAGGATACTGCTCAATACTAGTTTTGCTCCATTTCCAGATGCATATTCTGAGTGTTCTATTATGTCTCTCTTTATATAATCCATGGGGGTGCATCTCTAGTCATTCACTCCCAAGTATGCAATGATCAGATAATGTGTGAAGGGACTTGAAGGCATTAGTGATGTTAGATATTATGGCACATGAGAGACAGTTAAGAGTTACCCTGTTTTTACTCAGCCTGCTGAATCGAACACTATGGAGTTAACTATCTTGGTCTTGTTATTTTAAGAACTTCTGTATTTCCTATAGTATCAGAGAGAGTTGCTGACGTCGGGCTGTATGTAGGAGGTAAATTTGAGGGTATAGACTGATGTCTTGGTTTTATAGCCCTTGGAGGCTTTTTAAAGATTGTTTAATGGTCAAAGCATAAGAGCTTAGAATTTGAAATCTGTGGATGTTACATTGGTGCGGGAGGGAGTAAGAGTCATAATCTGACTGCATATACCTCACTGAGAGGGACATCTCCAGCAGAATTAAATACTTACACCCCTAGAAGACAGTCCTTTATGCTTAGTAGTTTGTCAGTGAGCATAAAGCTGTTCATATACTGCCTCAGGATTCCTTGTGCTATAATGATGTTGGGGGGGGGGGGTAGTTATTGTTGACTACCATGATGACCAGTGCTGATAGATTTAAAGTAAATGAGAATTTTTAGAGGGGTTGGGGAAGCCATTCAATCAGTTAAATCAGGTGATTTGAGTGTGCATCCCAATGTAATGTGTATTGCATCATTAATATAGTGAATTACTGAGACTGAATAATGTAATTCCTCTTGCAAGAAGTGCCCTATAGCAACTGACAAGGCAGATCAGAGGTGGTAGGTTGGGAAGGAGAAGCTATGCGAACAGTGACTGTGTAGATTAGTACACACTGTCTTAGTTTGCTCAGGTATTGGTCCGAATGGGTGGTACCAAATGACTGACTGATGATACAGCTGTGAATTAACCAAGTTGGCTCCACTTTGATATATAACCCTTTAGTGTCTTGATCTTTGCTGTTAGTGATATCCAAGACAATGCCCTTCGACTGCCCATCATTTTACAAGATGTCCCTGATCTTGCCACCTGTTTTTGCCATGTCCTTTTATAGAGTTTTTGATTCTCCTATAAATCATGGGTCAGTGATGTCTGATATTATTGTAGTTTTAAACATCTCATTCTTCAGAAGCACAACTCTCAACCTTCCCTCTCCAAAAATGTGAAAAACTACTTCCCATAATGTGGAACAAATGGGCAAAATTTTTAACACTTGCTAACTTCAACCAGGAAGCTTACATCATATTTAAAATGCATGTCTTTGTACTTGTATAAAGTTATTTCAGTGATGTAACGTGTTTCAATGTCTTTTAACATGGAAGACAAACCCAAACATTTCTGACTTCCTGGCAAATCACCAGTCGATAATACTAAGACAATGAGTTTTATACTACTTATTTTTCAGAAGACACATGCTAGTCCATAACCTGAATAACAGTCCATATTCTGTGCCTCTCAATTTCTGCACAAAGACAAGCATTGAGTGTATGTGTGCTGGGGGGGGGGGGGGGTGCAAAGGCTCAAATGTAATTTTTTAATATTTAATTTACATAACTTTAACAGAATAGCAGGTTTTATATAAACATATACTTTCTGAATAATAAGTACTAAGAAACTATTTAGCATTACCGACTGAGTACAATCCACAGCAAGAGGTGCGCTGCTTTATTCTGTCCTCTCAAAACATACATCAATGATGCTGCTAATAGAAATATCTTTGCTGGTACAGATGGAAGGTCCCAAAATGGCTGCATCTGTGTGAACGCCCTGTATTCAGTGTTTAATTACTGCTGGATCACTGTTCTTTGACAGTTTGATATTGAAGGCAAACTATGCAATCTATTATTAACGTGCAGCCCTATATAAGAAAATTATTTGAAATGTTGGTTCATTGTGTTTTTGAGCTATTGAATTTTTTTTATTTTAACTCTATTCATTTTTATTTTATTAGTAGTTTTATCTTGTGGTAAGCCTGTGGTTACATTATAAAATACACTAATGGACTCGGGTCACTTAAGGCAAGCACACCACTCCATTGCTGTTTTCTGAGAGACAGAACAGGCCTATAGTACCAAAAATAGTTAAGCAGTTTGCTGAAATGGAATCCCAAAATATACTGCCTGTTACATCAGCTTGTATTTCAAGCCATGTTTGAGTACAAAAGTTTATATTAAGCTACTACATTTCTCGAGCTGATGAAGTGTTTGATTGTCTCCTCTATGCTGTTCTCTTTCCCAAAGGGACCCTCTTGCCAAGCTGCAAAGAGCACTTCGTCTAAATGATGCCCACCTTGCTTGTAATTGTACTGTGGCAGCATCCACCATTCTGTTTACTAAGCCTGTTTTACGTTAAATTATCAGTGTGTTGAACTTCTTCCCTAATAATTATGTTTGCTGAATGCTTGCAACAGCACAGGTGTGTGCATAATCAGATGTATTAAGGGGCTCCTAGTATCTGCAGTACCTTAATTGCAAGCAGACCATTTGGTCAAGGATATCTCTTAAGAAGGAAGACTGGGGACATGCTCCCTTAACATGCTGGCAAAAGGTAGCTCAAGAATAAACTTGTCTTGCCTTATTGGATAGCCTATCATACTGTGTTTGTCCAGACTGACTGTCTCCTGTAAATACAGCAAATCTGCCTGCTTCGCATCCCTCCATCCCCAAATCTTCCAACGTATACTCAGGTCTCCATGCCCAAAACCTCTTTCCTCTCTCCACATCCCTAAAGATATACCACTAATTAGATGCAGTTATAATTTTATGCATTCACTCCATTCCTCACGTTTCATGCTACCACAAACAAACCACCAGGGCTTCATTTCTTTCTATTACTACACAATCTTCACTTATACAAATTCCTAATCAGCACCCTTATTCCACTAAACACACTGCTTCCTATAACTGGTACTCTCAAAGACAATGACCATACCAGTCTAAAAGTCCTGCCTTATTCAGACTATGCAAAGTAGCCAACTCCACTTTCAGGATGAAAATTACATCATGTCAATAGTTTCTTTCATAACATTTATCTTTTCTACACTTAGAATTCTGTTAAAAACCACAAACGTACATCTACCATACTGTAAACCATAAAACACCTATATCATGGTCACTCTACAACCTTACAGACAACTCCCTAATCAGTCCGATTAAGCCCCATCCAACAGCTCTCCCCAGAGACCGTATTAGGGAGTCATACTTAAAAATACCCTCTCCCAGTAGCTTACCCCTCAAAATATCATATTGCCATCGAAAAGGAAAATTTTGTGATGGTGAATTTCTACATATTCTTTATCCCACTCACCCTAATACGACTGTTGCACAGCTGTATAGAACCTAACTTAGGATCAGTACCTGACGCCACCTCAACATCTCTCCCCATTGCTATGACGAATGCCAACATTGTGCTAAATAAACTGAAAATGCTTTAAATGTTTATACACTCCAGTAATTCAGATATCCTAGCCATTTCAGAATGCTAGATAAAAACTGACATGCTCGGTGTACCACTTCCCTGTTATCTACCTGTTTATTACTAGGCCTGGTAATAAAACAGGGAGTGATATTCTTCTACTCATTAAAATCACCCCCTATAAACAAAACAAACTACAAATGACCATGACCCAAACTGTCAAAACATCAGGCGTACTATGAATAACAACCTCCCTCTCACAATAGTAATTAGCTACCTCCACCACCCTCAAACATTGCCCAGTTCATTGTTCACAGATATTACTGACCCATCACTCTCATACTAAAATGTCATCATCTTGGGGGGATTTCAGCATTAACCTGCTGTACCCAAAATCTGTCAAATCTGAAGATTGTCATCATCATCATCACCAACCCCCTTTTTCTTATTTTTTTTCTACTTGGGGTTGGAGTTTCACATTAGCTGTCACCAACAGATTCAACTGTTGAATTTGAAGATATTCTCACATATTTAGGACTCGCACAGTTAAAAAACAGATTAACCTGTCCCAGCCAAGTTACAGGCAATCACTCCTTACTCAAACCTTTAAATCATCAATGACCCTCTCTCAATACATAATACAAACATTCTCCTTCCATCCATTAGTGGCCACTGACCAATTATTTTTACTAACAACCACTGCCAAACCCTCACCAAAGTCAAACGGCTACCTGTCCCACAAATAATTCTGCTTCCGCTAGTCTCCATGTTATTCATACTTATCAGTTTGCAATACATTCTTTGCTAGCAGGCTGACAACAAGACAACCCCCTACAACCTTCAGTTATTCTCTATCCCCAGCCCTGATCTCCTTCCCCCTTCGTCAAACTGAAACAAACAGAAACCGCATGTTCAGCCATGACCCCTATAATATGGGAGTCCATCTCCAATCACATAACAAACTGTCCTTGCCTGCTCTCAGGAGAGTACTAAAAGTGCTTCTTTTTCACTAAGGCAAGTGCAAATGCTATAACAGAGGTATTATTATATGGTGATTCCCATCCTCTCACAATAACCTTCATGCAAACGACAATCATAAGAGAAGATCCAGCCTATACACACTCAGGACACTTCATACAGTACTCCATTGGAAAGCCCCTGTGCTTGACCTTGATAAAATAATTACACCAATAGTGATTCATGCAAGTACACGATACTGAAGAGTAGGGGTGGCACAGTTGTGTCCATTTCTTTATATCATGGGGTCAGCTGTCACTCATTTTTTCTTTCATTGATTTTAATACATTTGCAGAGAAGCATTTTAAGTGGCAAGATCAATCATAATCTTCACATAGATGCCATGGATGAGAATAAAAAACTTTATGAATGTGGAAACTTATTTGTACTACAACTATAATGGATAGCATTTAACATAGTAGAACTTTATGACTGCATGCTTGGTCCTTTAAAAGCAGCCTGTTTGTATCAAACAGTACAAAAGTAGAAAGTTCTAAAAGTGAGCAAGCTAATATTCCACTAGCAAACATTCTTTGTAGTAACATTATTTCTTGCAATCTTATTTGTTCATCTATGTATGACTTTGAAATTCATTCTTTAATGGAGCAGACAGTAATACTGAAAGGCAACAATTTAGTAATTTGTTGGATGCATATAAAACAAACAAAAAATATGAAATGTAATTTTGTAAAAATGCTTGGCAGATTTTATACATACAGACACATTACTGCATTTTCTTTAATTGCTCATAAAGTTAACCTGAATTTCTGGTGCACTTCAGAAGTGTGCTGTATGTAGACAAGGCTGGATCGCTGGAGGTGCAGTTCATTTTGGATTACTGAGTAGCTGATGATCTGCTGTCCTCAGGGGAGGAGGCTGGGATTAGGTCTCCAAATGACTGACATATTGTGAAGCATGTTATGTGCTGCTACAGAATTTTGTGGAGGAATCTTCCCATAATTCCACACATGTTCTTGCGTACTTCACTGCATAATGTGTGTGCGTTTGTGTGTGTGTGTGTGTGTGTGTGTGTGTGTGTGTGTGTGTGTGTGTGTGTGTGTGTGTGTGTGTGTGTGTGTGTGTGTGTGTGTGTGGCTGGGGGAGGGGTGTATGTAATCTGGAGTTGAGACTTTAAAAGGTAGTGTAGTGATAACTAGCACTCTTTGGACCCTGATGTTTGTTTCTTTCCCATCAGTTGTCCATTACTACCTGGATAACAAGAAGCACAACTGGTGGAAGAATGTGGGTTAGAAATCCTTAGTAAGATGCTAAGCAGAGGCAACCTTAAAAAATAATAATGACTAAATCGATGTCAGAAATGGCTGCATTCGGACAATCTTAAATCATATAATAGTAAAATAAGCTCTGGGATATTCCATGTCTGATACGTGCCACATGTGTGAACACCTACTATCTGTAAGAACATAGCTGTGCAATAAGTGAAGCTCTCATCCTCACGGTCAGTGTGTTGAACCATGTCCTAAAGCTCAACAGTAGAAGAATCTGTTGGAGCTAAACACCTTTCTGTCCTTCCTTGTTGGAAGTTTGCATTGGAAATGAACTGATTACTGTATGGTGGCCAGAGAATGGATGGATTAAAATGGGGTAGCTGCAAGGCAGTTACTTGCTTAAGGAGAAATTGTGCTGCAGTGACAATACTACTGTAGTGAGAGAGAGAGAGAGAGAGAGAGAGAGAGTACTGCATATGGGTGGGCAACATTAGATAACTGGGGATGGGATACTATTGCATCAGTGTGCATATATCTGCACTCTTGCATAGGTGGGGAGAAATAGTACTAAGGCTGCATTGGTCAGTGGCCCACTAGGCAAAATTTAACCTACATTAGAGGAGAATGTAGTGACATCTGCTTGGAGCTGATTCCGTTGGTGTAATTAGTGCAGATGATCCACATTCAAGTAGTGGACTTGGCCACCCAAAAAAACTGCCGACAGAAGTAAGACTGAATATCCATTATCCACATCTTCTACCTCAGAGAAAAGGTGTGGCAATTTCTGTCACAGATGTATCCTTCCATGAAAAACAGAGGTTGGGTCATGGTATATTTAGCATTCAGCTGGGAGGTGCTTGAAGCCAGCACATGTAAGCTAACCATTAATGCAAGTAGGGCCTAAGCAGCTGACATTGCATGCTTAGGACACAGCTCTACCATAGTTGTAGGTTTTCAAGAAAAATCTGCCCCCCCCCCCCTCTGGTAACCACAGCCATATTGTTGATGCCCTCTCTCCGGCCATCAAGTAAAATGGAGCAGCCTTCTGGAAATGAAAGACAACAATGAGAGTTGTGAGGTGTTGAAGCACGACAGGATGGTGGGAGTAAAAGAGCCATTGCTGACCAAAAGGGGCTATATGATCAACAGAAAAGGGACAAAAATGTATAAAGGTATCTGTTACTTGACATAAATATATGGTTAGACCTAATTTAAATAAAACATGTAATTTTAGTACCAAATAATATAAATTGATGGAAGATGTGACCAAATGGCCTAACCTCTCAACTCATCCATGTTACAATAAATTACTTCCAAGTTAAAAAAAATAATAATCAGGCTTAAATAATTGATAAGTCATATGCATATTTTTTTCTGCTTATCTTATTCATAGAAAAGTCTGTAGCATTTTTAAGGAGTATTTTTTTAGATCTATCTTAAATCCTCCCTAACTCTAGTGCTTTCTTGGGGAAGTGGAAGCATAAATCATTCAAACCCAGAATTACAAATGTTATAATTATGTGCACTGTGGGTGTGAATGAACAGGTAATTGTTCGTAACTCAGCTGGAGTGATACAGTGGACAAAGATTCTTGAATAAAATGTTTGTTTACTAACACTGTCTTAGTCATTAGGATAGATATTGTCATATTCCCATTTCTGTATGAAGTATTATGGGAGCCATGGCTTTCTTCTCTTTTTTAGAAGAGTTCTGCTTATGTGTACTGTATTAAAACAGAGACATTTTAAAACATCCCATCTACCATCCTGTTTTCTCTCTCTCTCTCGCTGTCTCTTGTTTTGTCAGTTAAGGGTTTTTGATGATCTGCTTTCTGTGCAACACTGTTCTTTCGGATGTCCAGATTGATCACATCCATAGGATGACATGCATTTCTAGCACAGGCTAATAAAAAAATTAAGCCAGTATGAAAAGATTTTCTCTCAGGAAAGCCATGGTAGTTGTTATCTTTCAAACAGCTATCCTTCCAAAGTCTACAACTCTTTTATTAAGATAGCTGCAAGGATAAGAGCACTTACGTGTTATTCTGCCCATATTCACATAGTTGTTCATGTGATGGAAGAGAATATTGGCTTGACTTACCAGACACTAGTTATCCCTTCTCAAAGGTGGAGCTGGATTTATTTTGTCACCTAGCTGCAACTCTCCCCTTCCCAGTCTGTGTGTACAGTATTGTACATCATAACAGTAGGGCTCCATGGGGTGTTCAGAAACAAGCCCCAGCAGTTTGAGGGTGCCACCCAAACATTTGCTACCTCAGGATAGTACTGGGGGAAATGTGTGCGCACAGTAACAGGTTGATGTGTTCAAAGGACTAGCATCTAAGGTCAGTTGACGTTTGTGGAGATGGGAAATTGAAAAAAAGTAACAGAAGAAAATAATAGCCTGAGAATCCTTTCCATTCTCTTCACCCTAGAAGAAACATTACAATTACTAGCCTAAAATCCTTCTGGAATCTTTCTTGAGTAAAAGGCTCCACACTGGTCAACTCTTCAGCTCGTATTAAAAGGCCTAGACTACGGTCCTAGTAATTCTTTCACTGGAAGCTCCTGTTGTTCATAGGTAAACAGACTAGCAGGCCACTGTTCTCTGTTCCACATTATCTTGCTCATTTATTTTAGTACGTCTTTAGAGATTACACATTACATCAAACATTTTCCCCTTCTTCACTTCCACGTGTGGATGTCTCCCATCCATATCCATTTACAGAATTATATAAGATATTTACTTAAACACTTGCCAGAGCTTCAGTAGATATACTGTCTGCACCTCACTAAGAGCAGTGTCTGGTTTCTTCCCTCCATCAACATTCACATACCAGTCAATTCCTAATTTGCTGAGCATCTGAATCCAGGAAATCCACTGCCAATTTTACAGAAGAAACCAAGGAGAAAAGACTCCATATGTGGAGAAGAACCAGGAACATGTCCATTACTGTATGCATGTAGCATACCTGCAGCTGGCAAAGAGGTCATAGAGACAACATGGTATATCCTACATAAGGGGAAGTCATACAAAGAGGTAATAGAGACAGCATGGGATATCCTACGTAAGGGGAACTCAGGTAACAGCATACAATGAAGTACTTTTTCATGTGTAGCTGTTGTTAACCAGCACTGTTCAACTGGGAAGTCTCATTTTCTGTAGAGTCCCAAGAGATAAAGATTACGACCTACAAATAAGAGAACTTGCAATGATATCATTTCAGTAAAAGGTAAGTAAACTTGACAAAGTATGCAAAGGCATGAAATCCTGTAAATTAAATAGCAACAGGACTAATGATGGCATCAATGCGTAGAACAGTCTTAGTACCGAGTTGTTATGGAACCAGGTTATAAGAGGAACACAGATGTAACTTGATTTCAAATTTTATAATCAAGGTGAATCATGTCTATTTCTCTGCCAAATACAGTAGTGCAATTTGAAGTTGAAATAGAAAAATAAATGGGAGATGTAAGGTCATAGTGAAATATATCCATATGGGCTATTTAAATGTACTGAAGGCTGTGGGAGTCTTTTGTTCAGGTTTTAACTTCTGGCATAGAATACAAGCTACAGTAGTGATACTAATTCTTGTGTAGTTCAAACAAAAGTAAGTATTAAAAGTGAATACACTTTTGATGGCCTTTTGGCACAGAGATGGGGCATCTGCCCACTCTGTTAGCTACCCAGGACTGACTAGTAACCCAAGTGTTAGAACATTGGTTGGGAGGATAAGATAAATGTGGCTGTCTAATCCCAAGGTACAGTGGGCATGATACTGCAGTGGTACCTTCTAGCATGGGTTTGAATATTATGTCTATCTGAGAGTAGGAAGTAGCAGTTAAGTGGGTGTGTTATGTGACTGCTTGCTGAGAACATTTGCCATAAAGCTCTTGAAGTGAACATACCTTGTGCCTCTTGTTCCTCCATTTTAGGCATTTCTGAGGTACAGTAGTATTTGTAACACTAGCTATGAGATTTTGCCAGATGGATTTTGTTTTATTTTTCATAGTATGGGGGTTAGCATAATAGTTAAGGTGTCTGCCTCACAGGCACAAGATACAATGATTGATTCTTACCTTTGGGTTGGGAAATCTTTAAAATGCCCAGGGAGGGCAGACAGCTAAGTAATAAACTATGAATCTGTAATAGCCAAAACTAAATTTTCAGATGTATTTGTTTATTTTTTTATAAAACTTTCAAGCACTATCATTTTTCTATTTCATATTTTGCTCTTGTAAAGTTAATGCATGTTTGAATCTTGCTCAAGAAAAAGACTGAAACACTAGTATGTTGATTTGATTTGATTAAAATGCTAGTCATATTTTGGCATCTGAATAAAAACACTACAATGACCAGTGTTTCTGTAACTGTATAGTAATATTTCTTATTGTAGGAAGTTTTTGATCTAAAAGTTTAAGCTATACCTCACTGTTAGTGACATTACAATATATGTGAGAAAATACAGCGTGCATCATTCTTGCATATTCCAAGTGACAAAACAAGATATTTTAAAAGTTGACTTCAAAGAAATGGAGAAAGAAAAGTTAGCAGTAAAGTAAAAAAAAAAATCTGGCATATTGTAGTTTGCAAAGCATTTGAGTGGTTCATGAAACAGTTGGTGCTTATAGAAGTTTTTATTTTATTTTTATTTAGTAATCATTTGCTGATTATGCTAGTTCCACTAAGTTAGTGGCATCTTTTTAGGTAAGACCTGATGTGATATTTATACTAGAGAAAATTTGGCCAGGGCATCAGGGAACCTCCCCCACTCTTAATAGTAGGGTGAAGCATCTGTGTTTTACACAACCACATCAAGGCCCTATCCCTGTATTCTGTCTCCTACGGGCTTTTGAGAGGAGATCTATGCCTGGCATACAGGGCATTGTCAGATCCCACTCTGATAGACCTCCTGCATATCCACAAAAAAACAGCACCAGAATTACCCATTCTGCAGACTTAAACCTTGCCTGTGATATAAATAGGACCTGCTGGAGAGATAGGCATGTATCCCAGAGACTACCCCATTTATGGAACAGGGTCCCCATCCATGTGAAGCAGAGTTCCTCCCTAACCCAGTTCAAGTACAACTTGAACAATTGGATGCAAAACCAGAAATTCATCCCTGGTTTGGTGCCTATGTCTCTAATGGATACAGGTAACCTATAAATGGTTCATCTCCCAGGCCCATGCTTATACTTATCAAGGGTATCAGAACTTGTCAGAGATTTGGGATGCACGACTAGGCTTAAAAAGGCCCTTGTGGTCGGTAGCCTAGTAAACACATATGAACCTATGAATGGACTTCCTGTTTCAGGCACAGAGGTGGCCAGGAGAAACAGGGAGAAAACATAGCTGATTCAGCTTGTGCTGAAACTGGAATGAAAGTTGCTGAAAATGTAGTCAAAATGGTAGAATTGCTACCTGAATTTTTTCTGATGATGTGGGTACAGAAAAAAAAAGCAGTGGCATTGGAGAAAAGGGAGATTGTAGCTGAAACAGAGATGGATTCAGAGGAAAACTTTCAGAGAAGATTGTTTCAAGGAGAGACAGTTACCTCTGAAAAATGCATAATTACAACCCTCCAGTTGGGGGGGTGGTGGGTTGTGGGATGATTATTTAAAAGAAATGGTAAACTAAAGTGAGCCAGAAAGTGGAGAATTTCATGGAGCGACACCATGGAAAAATAGAAGAAAGGAGAAGAAGAGGCTGTGCCAGAAGAAGTTTCAGAGACAAAAACGTATGCATAAACTACTGGAGAAGGAACAAAGAAGAAAGAAGAAAGAAGAAATAAAAGAAACAAAAAAGAAGTATACAGTACTCGTGAGCAGTAAAAAAGAAGAAAGTTCGGACAGGTATGAGGTTTGGGACTCTGTCATAGCACTTCTGGGTGTCAAAGTAAAAGAGGTAAGAACATTTATTTTAATTAATAAAGAGACTTTTTGTGACTTGATATTTGAGACTGGACAGGCCATTGAAATTTTTTGGGTGCATATGAACAAAAGAAAAATATTAATCCATAGTCAGAATATGTGGTGCAAGCTTTTTACAGACATACAAAAAAAGAATAATGCTCCAGTTTAGAACTGAAGTTAAGACAAAAGAACTGCAAGAACTTTTGTTAACTATATATAAAGAAGCAATGGGCACTACAAAAAATATATGATGAAAGAGGACTATGGACTATGGACTGAGGAATTGAAATGTGGAGTAATACTGAAAATGGAAAATGATAATGTTATGCATGTACCTAGTGTTATTAATGTTCATGGTAATAGGGATTTTGTGATATACAGGGGTCAACCAAGCACTTGTTTTTTTGTGGAAGAAATGATCATTTAATCAATGAATGCGATAAAAAATATATTATTTATGTGGTAAAACAGGGCATAATGCAAAATATGTGATTTAAAGTGCAAAAAAATGTGGCAATACTGGTCATTCATTGCTAGAATGTGAAACAAATGTGCAAGAAAATGAAAATGAAAATAAAAAGAATAGAGATAGAAAAATGTGGTACACAAGAAAATGTACAAAAATATGTGACTGATAAAAAGATTATGCATGATGTTAAAGAAAGTACCAAGGAAAATAAATAGAGGAGACAAGTGAGGAAGAAGCTGACTGGCACACAGTAAGAAATAAAAATAATTCAATAGGGAAAAGAGTTAAAGAAAGGAAAAGAAAATTCAAAAATATGTTTAGAGAAAATAAGAAAGGAAAGGAATAAAAATTTTATTATACTAACTCTTCTTAAAAGTTGACAATATTAACTTTAAATGTGAACAGTATGAAAAATCTTAGGATGAGAATAGATATATTATAACAGTGTGCTGCAATAGATGCATGTATTATTGTTTTAGAATATATCAGATTAGTAACAAAGGAATAAAGAACACAAACTGAAAAACTTTGGAATGGTGCGGTAGTTTGGAACATGGGGAAAGAAGTGTGTGTGGGCATATGTATATGTCAAGAAAGCATTAAAATATTAGCTGTAACCATAGTGGAACTAGGATGAATTACAGTAATATATTTCAGATGGAAAAATATGTGCATAGAATTACAGCTTTATATTCATATGTAACAAAAGAGAGAGAGAGAGAGAGAGAAATGATGTTTAAAAATATTCTTGAATATGTTTGTGTAGATATGGACATTATAGTGGTGGGTGATTTTAATTTCTAATTTAAGAAAAAATAAGAGCAATTGTGATGTTAAAATTGTTAAAGAAATTATGAGAAGGGGAAAGTTAAGTGTATGGGAGAATAACCACTGGACCTACAAAATAATGAAATTAGGACAGACATTAATTATTTTTTAATATCTGATAGTTTAAAAATTAAAAAAAGGATTTAAGTATGCTGGATTTTCAGATCATGTGGCTGTATGTGATAAAGTACATGAAAATAAAGAATATATATGAATAGGAAATGGAATAAAGAGAATTAATGAAAAGGAGTTAGATTTAGAAGAGAAAAGAACTTATGGCATTAAGGAAAAATCACATGAATATGAAAGAGTTTTATGATAATTGAACTGTTTGGTGGCTTAATTTTAAAGAAAATATAACAAAAAGTGTTTTCAGAATGTATGAAGAAGAAAATAAAAGGAGAGATATAAGATATTAAGTCAAGTAACATTCAGAGACTTAGAGAAGAAAAATTCCTTTTATAAAAAAGAATGAGAACTATATAAAATTAATCAAATTAAAATTAACTTGTTATATAAACAAAAATATTGTTTACAAGGAAAGAAAAAAGGTAGCACCATATTTGAGTAAAATAATAAAAGAAGGGAACATAATAAGATAATTAAAATAAGGAATGTAAGCAAATAAGACAGCAGGAAGGAATATATGAAATAATTGAAGAATATGTATTGGAATTTGTTAAAAGAGAAGAAAACAGAACAAATTTATAAAGGTGAAAAAATAAATAATGAAGATAATGAGTATTTAAAATAACTATGAAAGAATTGAATGAAATTCTAAAATATATTAACATGAATTTTGCAACAGGATTGGATGGAATTGAATATGCTATGTATAAAGAAATGAAGGAGTGCCAAAAAATTATTTTATAGAAGTTATGAATGAATGGTTAGAAACTGGAATTAAAGAGAAAGAGATATGTACAGGAGTTATAAAATTTATATTCAAAAAAGGAAATAAACAGGAGATAAAAAATTGGAGACCTATAACATTGAATAATACAGATTAGATTTTTTTAAGTGAATAATAACAAAAAAGGTTACAAAAATGGATAGAATATATGAACAAAATGCATTTTTAAGAAAAGAAAGTCAAGAGTTATTATGGATAATAAGAGAAGTAATTGATATCATAAATAAAAATGTAGAAGCAAAGGTTATGATAGGGGATATAAGTAAAGCCTAGGATAATATTCAATATAAATCATTATGGGAAATTTTCAGGCATATAATCTAAGCAAAAAAATAGTTGTTGTTTCTTTCAGCTTTTCCCGGTTAGGGGTCGCCACAGCGGAACTCCGATCCGCTAATGATTGGTAGTTGATTTTTATGTGCCGAGTTACCAGCCCGGACACACAGCCTTCAATGAAGGTACGCCCACTCACGCATGTCTCCACGCAGAAGACTCTCTAGCTGAGAATCGAGCCAGACAGCGTCTTACTGTGAGGCGACAACGTTACTGCAGCACCACCACCGCGGGCACCTAAGCAAAAAAATAGTACAAGGAATAAAATCTATTTATGAAAGGAACTATGTAAAACTAAATGTAAATGGCTGGACTGGGGAAGAAATAAAAATAGAATGTGGAATAAAGCAGGACTGCCCAACTAATAGTCTAATTTTCTCATTAGCTATGAATGTAATAGTGATGGAAATTAATAAAATGTCAAGTAGCAGTGCATACAAAATGATGAAGGAAGCACAGTTGCCAATAATGTATAATTATGTGGATGATATTGTATTAATTGTTAAAAATAAAGTATGGATGGAAGACACAAATGAAAAATTAAGTATAAATTAAAAATGGTTTAAGTATAAATAAAGAAAACAGTAAAATATTTGGTTTGAAGGTATGATAGGAGGTTCATAGGTTCATAGGTGTGTACTAGGTATTGAGTTAAATGAAAAATATATAGATATATTAGGAATAGTATTTGGAAGGAATGAATACAGACAACAACAATAGGGTAATGTACTCAAAGAAGTAAAGGATATGGGTCTATATCATTTTGTCGAAATGGCAGAAGTTCGAACACCATATGTTCGAACTTCTAATCTCGAAGTGCAAAAACATTGAAGGCTTAGAACAGCGATTTTTTTCCCAGGGAAAAAAATCGCTGTTCCAACAAACACACACACAACACAAGCACACCAAAAAAACAGCAATCCACACACATACACTTAAAATCCTACATCTAACCCTACACTAAACTGTACATACACTACTATCTATCCACTTAACCCAAACCCTAACCCTATGGTCCGTCACTATCACACACTCACCTGACCTGCACCCTAGCCCTAACTCACCTAACCTGTGCCCTAACCCTAATGTCCACACAATTGCACACTTACCTGAACCAGACCCATAACTTTCCACCACAGTGCTGAAACTCGTGAAGTCACAGAAACGTCCCACCAAATTATTTCCCTGGGAAAGAATTTGATGTTCTGTGGCTTCATGATAATCAGTTTTCAAACTTCACAGTTCAAACATGTGGTGTTCGAACTGCTGAAGTTTTGACAAACAGATAGGAACCCAAGGATATGACTAATTTTTAGAAATCATATAGATTTTTATATAGAAAAAAGCACACTTGTTGAACACCATGGTAATAGGAAAAATGCTTATGTTGCTAACATCTATATGATTCCTATTAAGTATGAAAAGGAACTAATGATGATTATATTTTTTTACATAGGGCTCTAGACTGAATTCAGTCAAGAGAAGGATTCTATATATGAAATAAGAGCAAGGAGGCTTAGATTTAATAAACTCAATAGTACACACAACATCTTTAATTTTATATAAGGTATTAAAAGTAATTATGAAGAAAAATAAAAACTAGATAGAAATTATACTATATTATAAATACAAAGAACTGTGAGAAAGAATGGATGTTAAAAAATATGTAAAAGCATTGTGAAAGAGTACCAAAACAAAATTGTGTTATGGAAAATAAAAAAGAATATATGTGAAAAAAATAGAAAGGAATGCTACTTAAATATCATGAAAGCATTTTATTGCATTGATCATTGATCCATGGAAAGATAAATAGATAAAACCCCATAATGATGAAATATAATAACTATAAAAGACTACAGAATGTAATGATCTTTTATGGAGCTCATCTATTAGAAAACTTCTGGTTAAGGCAAATACGCCATACAAGAAAAAGTAAGATAGAAAATGTAATAAATGTGGAGAGTTTGAGACTACTGAGCATGTGTTTTTAAAATGTGAAAGAGTTAATAGTTTGTGGAAAGAAATATATAAACATAATAGCATGAAAATGTTGCTAAAACATGAGCAAATAAATATGGGCATAGTAGAATTTGGTTATTGTGGTGCATGAAAACAGGAAGAAGTGAAGAACATGGAGAGAGTAATTATTTTTTGTTTCATGGACTATATGGAATGAGAGACTAAATGAAATTAAATACAATGGAAAATGGATTTTGACAAAGATTCTAGAGAAAATAATGTTTTGGTTGTGGATGAAAGAGTGGAGGATGCTAGAATGGAGTTGATAATGGATGGAGATTTAATTGATGTAAATAATGTCAATATGTAAATAATATGTAATGTATATATATATAAAAAAAACTACTTGTTGGGAAAGTGTTTGTTGGTTCCCATCACTGTGGCTAATGGGAGAACAGCACTCAAGGAGATCCATGTGGATAGCACAGAGGTGAGTACCAGTCGAGTGTTTGAAGCTCTACAAGATTCTGAGGAGCTGTTTCAGCAGAATTTGTTTGCTTCATTTGAAACAAATGTTCAAAATAATGATGGATGTGTTATTGCAACCCTCCAGTCAGGAAGGTTGCAGAATGATATTTTGGATCTATATCATGTGGTCCAAAACTAATAATAGTAAGTGACCACAACTTCGAAAACACCGGAACTCAAAGTTATTGTGGGGTCGCACTACAGTGTAGATAGAAGCATTTGCCCTTTCCTCACTGCAGTACAATCTTGGAGGTGGTATATATATATATTTAGCAGGGGGTGTTGGGTGCACAGCCCCCCAAAACTGCAACTTCGAGTTCCGGTGTTTTTGAAGTTGTGGTCGTTCGTTATTATTAGCTTTCGACCATGTGATATAGACCCTGATATTTTGAGTGAATTGATGTTGCAGAGTGAGCCAGAGAGTGAAAAAGATGTCTCATGTGGGGAAATTATGGACAAAATTCAATTGGAAGAATTGGAAGTTATTTTGAAAGAAGATTGCCAAAGAAATCATATGCCGACACTGTTAAAGAAACTGCAGGGAAAGCAATCAGAGATGAATAGAGGAAGGGAAATGTCAATAATCAAAGGAAATTTATGGTGAGAAGTCAGAACAAAGAAGAAAAGCAATGAACAGTTATGACATCTGGGATAATTTAATGGTCCCATTGGGAGTGAAGTCTCAGGAGGTATAAACTTTTATTCTTCTTCATAAAGAGACATTTTGTGATATAATTTTTGTAGACTGGTTCTGTTCTGGATAGTTTTTTGGGGGACTATGAGAAGAAAAAAATAATCCATGGAATTCTTATGTGGTTAAACAATTTCACAGAGAAACAAAATACAAACTAACATGTTTCATTTCAAACTGAAATTGAAAAAGAGACTTTAAGGAGACATTTAAGTGAACTTTGTAAAGAAATAATGGACATTAGCAAAATCTATGATAACAGAGGATTATGGACTGGGGGTGGGACTGTCATATTGTACTGAACATGGAGAAAGAAAAAAGTGTTCTTATCCCTAGTATAATAAATGTAGAGGGTAAAAGAGGTGTCATAAAATATTGAAAACAACTAAAAACATGTTTCTTTTCCTTTGGAAAAGATGATCATTTGATAAGTAATTCTGATAAGAGGAAATGTTATACTTGTGGGGAAACAGGTCATGTAACAAAACTGGGTATTTATAGATGGACTGTAATCTAGAGAAAAGGATGAAGAAGAAAACAAAAGTAAGGACAGTGTATGAAGAAAAGAAACAGTGCTAGTAAAAGATAAAGAGAAAGTAGGGAAGCAAGTTCAGGGTAAAAATAAAAATAAGGATAAAGAGAAAAATGAAATGGAAGATAATATAGAAGAAGGTTCTGAAATAAGTGAAGAGAAGAAACAATTGGAAAATAGTGAAAGATAAAAAGAATTCTGTTGCAAAAGAATAAGAGACGGAATAAGAAAATTTAAAGTGATAAGTGTAAAAATAGAAAAAGAAAATAAATGGATAATGCAAATGAATAAATACTTCATATCTACACAATTTCTGATAAGCTAAAACATAGACATAATGACAACTTTAGAGTGCTTACAGTAAATGTAAATAATGTCATAATATAAGCAGAAGATTAGGCATCTTAAATTGGTGTAGTATATGTGAGGCCAATGTGGTAATTTTGGAAAATGTAAGATTTTTGACACAAAAAGAGAAATTACAAACAAAGAAACTTTTGGGTGGAGTTACAAATTAGAACCCAGGAAAGGAATTATGTTCGCACATAGTTGTACTTTTTACCATAATATTGGCAATGATAGGAAGATGCAATCTGGTATATAGAATTATAGCATTGTATGCCTATGTTACAAGAAAATAAAGGGAAATGTAGTTTATAAAATTTCAGATTATGCAGTTCATATGAATATAATATTAACAAAAGAGTTTAATTGTGATTTGTGAAGACTAAGAAGAACAGAGTAAATGATGTTAATAAAATTTTGAAGTTATAAAATGTGGCACTTAAAAGATTTGGGATAATAATTTGTGGACATATGGTCAAGGTATATATATAAGATGGAAATAAATTATTTTATGTTACAAGGTTTAAAAGTAGTTAGGGAAGAGACACTTGTAACAAGCTTTTCAAATCACTCAGCCATATGGATAGAAATAGAAGAAAATAAGGAGTATATCAGATTGGGAAAAGGACTAAAAAGAATACATGAGAAATTATGTGATGAAAATGAAAAAAAAATAAGTATGTGTTTATAGAAAGATCACATTTCCACTAGTGTGTGTGTAATAAAAACTGGTCTGAGTAGTGGCTAGCTTTGAAAAAAATATATAAGAAATGTTTTTTAGAATGGCAGTCAGATGTAAGAAAAGTGGAAAAAATAAATTACTGGCTAGCTTTGAAAGAAAAATATAATAAATGTTTTTAAGAATGTTAGTCAGATGTAAGAAAAGTGGAAGAAAATAATCATAAAACAATGTGTGTGGATGCTTTAAAGGATTTGGAAAGTAACATTTGAGAATATTATGTGACAGAACTGAGAATTTATGAAAAGAATCAAGAGAAAATTAAAGAATTCTAATTTAAGCAAAGATAGTATTTACAAGGTAAAAAAGAAGATATCAGCTTATTTGAGTAGCATAGTTAAAGAGAATACTAGTATAATGAGAGAAATGAAAGATGATAGATGAGAGGTAAGAATATGTTGGGGACAAATTATAAATATTGTACTTAATTATGTAAATAAAATGTTTTGAGAAAGAAAAAAGTACACAAAAAGAATGACATGTTAAAAAATATAAAATAAGGAAATGGAAAATGAGATTTCTTTATATGAGTTAGGTAAGGCACTTAAACAAGTAAATGTAAAGTCGGTTTCAGAATCAGATGGAATGGGATGCCAATTTTATAAGAATGTTATGGATTCTGAAATTTTATGAATGAGTGATTGAATGAAGATTTTATGTATAAAGATTTATGTAGTGGTATACTCAAATTTGTATAGACAAAGGAAGATAAAAAAAATCAACTGAAAATTGGAGATCTATAGTATTGAACAAAACAGATTATAAGATTTTTAAGAAAACATTTCAGAAGGAAATGGAAAGTAAAATGAAAATTGTTATGGAAGATAGCATATACAGTTTAAATAGAAAAGGATGTCAACAGTTATTATTTATAGTAAGGGAAATTGTGAATGATATTATAAGAAGGACTGATGAGACCAAGCTCAAGACAGGGGATTTAAATAAAGCTTTTGATACAGTACAACATGAACTTTTGTGAACAATTATAGAAGCGTATACCATTTGTAAGAAAATTAAGAATGTATGTTGTTTTGATTAAAATAAAAATAAAATAAGAATTTTACTGAATGGGTGGTTACGTAAAGAAATAAAGAATGGAATACACCAGGGATGTCTTATGAGTAGTGTATTATTTGGATTAGTTATGAATGTGTCAGCCAGAAATGTAAATTAGCACTTGACTTGCATTTGTAAGAAAATTAAGAATGTATGTTGTTTTGATTAAAATAAAAATAAAATAAGAATTTTAGTGAATGTATGGTTAAGCAAAGAAATAAAGAATGGCATACATCAGGGATGTCTTATAAGTAGTATATTATTTGGATTAGTTATGAATGTATTAGCCAGAAATGTAAATTAGCACTTGTAGGGATATAAATTGCAGTCATGATTACTTATGCAGATGATATTATGTTAATTATGAGAAACAAAGCCTGGATGAAAAAGTTATCTGTTATATACATCAATGTTTAAATATAATAGGCATGACTTTAAATAAAGAAAAAAGTAAAGAAGTGGGTGATATAGTAAAGACAGGAGGAATATCTTTCTTGATTAAATAAATCTCTTTGTTGGGAATAAGATTGGGGGTAAAGATGTAAGTAAGGAAAAATGGAATAGGATACTAAATGAAATAAAAGAACTTTCTTGCTTTTGGAAAATTTACAAGCTGTAATTTTATAAAAAGGTTTATTTGATTAATTCAGTTCTACCGAGAAAGGCTGCATATTTAGCTAGTCTCTATGTGTTGCCATTAATCTATGGAATAAAATGCTACAAGTAAGTGTTTCTTTTCTATGAGTTTTAAGATTGAATCCAGTGAAAAGAGGAGTCTTATACATAGACAAGGAAGATGGAGGTTTAGGATTAATAAACCAAATTGTTTTTGCTACTTTATTGAATTTATATAAAGTTTTGTTTTGGTTAAATGATAAACACGAAAAATTAGTAGTACATTTATGAAAGTACAAATATAAGCAGCACTGGAATATGTACAAAAATTCAAAAGAAGAAAAGTATTTTTAAATGAAGTAATGAGATCCTGTCAAGGCAAAATTCTTTTATGGAAAATAAAAAAATGAAGAAAGTGTGGTATACAAATATCATGCTAGAGTATTATTATGTTAATCCTTGGGCTGAGCTAGTAAATGAAAAGGTTAAAGCTACAAAACTATGAAAAGCATGGCATAATAAACAAGTAGAATGTCAAGATTTGTATGGAGATTAGTGATTAGTAAATTACCAGTAAAGGGAAATATTCCATATAAAAATCAGTGAAAGTTTGTATATAGTGTGGTAATGAAGAAACTAAGGAACATGTTTTCCTACTATGTATAAGGGCTGCAAAATTGTAAAGAAAATTATGTATGGAAAATGTATTTGAAAATATAAAGGAGGTAAATTAAATAAATATATATGTTAATGTATGGATATTACAACCTTAAAACAAGGAAATGTTAGTAAAATACATAAACAATTATTTAATATTATGTGGACCATTTGGAATGAAAGGTTAATAAAATAATGTTTAATAGTAAATGGAGACTAGCAGTAATTTTAAGAAAAAAATTAATGGTGGTTGTGGAAAAAGGACTGGGGGTCAAATAAAATAATAAAGTTGGAAGTTTAACATAATAATGAAAAGTATGATATCTATGATTGCATGATAATAATGGAAAGGAATGGACATTTGTATACTGCATAAATGTGTAAATGTATAAATATGTAAGTTTGTAAATACATGTTTTTTAGTGAAGAACCCCTACTCTTTAGCGGTACTAGATGGTGCTGGAAGGCAAAGATTCATGTGTAGTGGATATTACAAATTAGCAACATTTATCTGTCTACATGGAGAGAAGAAAATAAGTGAGTCTGTGGTGTAGGTAACAGAACTGACATCAGGAGGGCTTTCAGATAATGATCTGTTAAAATAATCAAGCAGGATGATCCAGGTGACAGTTCTGCTGTTTCATGGGGTGAGATGGTAGATAACTTTTTGGGATGTTCTGAGGATGATAATGTGGAAAAAGAACCAGGTGATGTAGCAGCAGTTTAAACTTATGCAGTAGTGATAGAAAGTAAAACAGGAAAGCAGTAACAAACTGAGAAGGTGTCTGTTTTTTGGCAGCAGATAATGTAGTAACTAAAACATATGCAGCAATGACAGCAGGCAAAAAAGAGCATTAACAAACTGTAGATAAAACTGTTTTTAAAAGAGAAGACCCACTGTGAGAACAAGAACAAGAACAAAAAATAACACTGTAATAGATGAATATTATATATGGGACAATTTGATAACTGTTCTGGGTTCGAAAGCTAAGAAATTCATCCTTTTTTTGTATATTGGCACAGAAGATTTTTGTGAATTAACATTTGAAATTGATGGACTGATGACATTTCTGGAACTGTGTAACAATAAAGGATGTTTATCAATGGAACAATTATTTGTTTTCTGGTAGTACCTTAAATATTAAAAAAATGTTACTCTACAGTTTAGATCTGATGAAACAGAAGAAGCTGATAAAATGCATGTAGGGTCTATGTGAAACTGTTGATAATTTTGTGAAAGTTAGAAATGAGAGAACTTCTGGAATGAAGGGAGGAGGTTGGAAGAAGTTTTGAAATGTAAAAAAAAACATGGTGAAACACTTGCCAAGTTTTGTTTTTGCAGGTGGTCATAGAGGGACATTAAGATGTGCTGGCCAATTTAAATTATGTTTGATTGGGAGACTTTTCTCATTTAATTAATGATTGTGACAAGATGCAATGCAACTAGTGCGGGGAGAAAGGCCATACAGCAATAAGGTGTGTGCCTGAATGCATGTTGTATAAAAATGGGCACTTTTGGATGGGTTGTCAAGAGCAAAAAGTAAATAATGAGAACTAAGGGCAAAGGGAAGAAAACATACATGAGACTGGGAGAGAGGGTGTGCTAGCCAAAGAGCAAAGTGTAGAAGAAGAAAAAATACAGAGGTGGAAATGAAGATATAGTGCATGCAGGAAGAGCAGTCAAGAGACAGGATTTATACTAATATATTTTTGAAGTTCTAGCCAGTGTGAAAAATCTGATTCTGAGGATCAAAGATTATTTGTACATGAGTCCAGGAAAATATTCAGTTGGAAAAGAGTAAAAAGATGAAAATAAAAATTTAAAAATATTTCCCCTAAATTTAAAAAGAAAGAAAAGCAACAATGTTAGAATACATTCAGTACATGTAAACAGAAACAGTGTAAAGATGGAGATATTGGAATGGAACTTAGAAAGTGAACATTGTTCTGGAGTGGCTGTGTTATAAAAAACATTGAAAATACTAGATATAATGTTTGTAAAAATGGGAAGGCTAACTGTTTTAGATGTGAAGTAGGGAGAATGTTTATAGAATTATAATATATGCATATATAACAAGCATGGAAAACAAGAATATGGTTCATCAAATTGACTGTGTGTTAGTTAACATGACAATTATAATTTCAGGGAACTTTAATTGTGATTTACAGGGAAAATGTAAAAAAAAAAGGAAAGATGTAAAAACTACATGAAATGATGAATCTGAAATTGATTATTTTGTATTATCAGAAGGCTTGCAGATAGAAAATGGTGATGCAGTTATGACAGGTTTTTCTGACCATTTAGCAATATGGATGGAGGTGATGGAAGAAATGAATATATTCAATTAAGAAAGGGAATAAAAAGAAAAAATGAGAAATTATGGGATGAAATTCGAGAATGGGAAGAATTGCAGCTATGGAAGGATCATATCAGCATGAAGGACTTTGATAAAACTGGTCTGAATGATGGACTGAATTTAAAAAGAAGTATCAAAAGTGTTTTTTTTTTCAATTGCAGGATAATGTAAGAAAGGAAGAGAAAGTGAAGTATGAGAAAGTGTATAGAAATATATAGGAGTATAGGAGAATTTACAGAATAATACAAGAGGGCATTATGACATGGAAAAAGGGGTTATATGACTTTATCGAGTTTTTGGAAACTCAAAACTCATATGGTTGAGATCATATGATTGAGTTTCAGAAAACTTAATATACAAGAAACAAAGTAATCTACATTTCTTCCCATTACCCTTATACTATCTGCACAGTGAGGATTGTGGAGTTTTCCTAACTATAGTGAGATCCTGGAGTTGGTTTATAAATGTAAATTTGATTTTTTTTTTTTTTTATTTTATTATTTTTTTTTTTGTATTTCGAGTTTTTGGAAGTGCCATCATATGGTCATGACCATATGAATTTTGAGTTTCCGAAAAATCAATGAAGTTATACAAACCCAGAAAAAGAAATATGTGAAAAAAACATTAAGACATGACTGTTTAGGCAGATATATTATTTATAAACGAGAAAGTGTCTGCATATTTGGCTAAAATAGCAAAAGGGGATATTACTATAATAAGGGAAATGAAAAAATGTAAAAGGAGAGGTAAAAAGAACATGAGCATATTATGAGTATTGCAGTACACCATGTGGAAAATATGTATAAGAGTAAAAAGAAGGAAAATGAGAGAGAATGGAAAGTAAAAAAAAAATCAGAATGAGATAAAGAAGAATTTGAAAAAGAAATTAGTGAACTGGATGAAGTACTTAGGAAAGTAAATGTTGACTCATTATCAAGCCCAGATGGTATAGGATATGGAACTTACACGAAATTAGTGGAATGGCAAAGAGAGTATTTTGTAGATATACTAAATGAATTGTTGAAGGAAGTGTTTGTTTATGGAGAGTTATTCAGTAGGATATTAAAATGCATATGAAAGAAAGATGAGAAGAATGAAATAAAAATTGGAGATTCATCACACTAAATACTGATTAGAAAATTTTTATCCAAATAATACAGAGGAGAATGGAAGGAAGAATGAGAGATATTATGGAATTAAGTACATTATGACATAAAGGGAAGGAATATCAAGAATTGTTATTGGTTGTAAGAGAAATTGTGGATAATATGTGAAACTTGCAGGTGATATCAGCAAGGCATTTGATACAGTAGGACATGATGTTTTATGGGATGTTATGGAGAAGTATGGAATAGGTAATAGAATTAGTAGAGTGTATATGTCAGCATATCAAAATAATATATGATAGTGTTAGTGAATGGTTGGCTCAGTTAGGAAATATGCATAAAGTGTGGTATAAAACAAGGATGTCCTGTAAGTGGAATATTGTTTTCATTGGTAATGAATGTGATAGTGAGTAAAGTAACTTATATAATGAAATATGCTAGATATGTGATACAAAGCGAGCTAGTGATTCAGCAGTTTTGACTTACGCAGATGATATAGTTGTAGTTGCTAAGAACAGAATATGGGTTGGGAAAGTGTTAGTTTGTCTGAAGGGATGTTCAAAGGAAATGGGGATGACCTTGAATAAAGGTAAAAGTAAGGATTTGGGTGATGTGGTGAAAATTGGGGATGTGTATTTTTCAATGAATGAAGTGTCTTTACTATAGATAAAATCTGAGAAAAATTATGCAGTCATGATGCAATGGGAGGGTTTGATGAAAGAAATGAAAGAAATATGTCTTCTATGGAGGATGTATAGATTAGCATTCAAGAAAAAGGTTTATATGGTGAATTTTATATTAATGGGCTAAAATGGTATATGCATCAAGTGTTTATATGATCTCAGAAAAATAATAAAAGGAAATTATGCTGTTGGTTATTTCTTTCATATGGGGTTCAAGATTAAACCCAGCAAAAAGAGTTGTGTTGTATGAGTGAAGATGGGGGGGGAGCTGAGATAGCTAAATCCAGTTCTGCTTTAAATCTGTAAAGAGTACTAAAAGTAGATAAAGGAAGAGAATGATTAATAATGAGAATGTTTGAATATGAGCACAGAACATTCTGGGATATGATGAGAATATGAAAAGAGGAAAAGTATATGTAAATGAAGAAATTAAAAATTATCAGAAAAAATACTAATGTGGAAAATAAAACACAGTGATATATAGAAAGATAGAAAGATGTGGTATAATAATGTGGTGAAACATTATTATTATGTAAATCTGTGGGAAACTTTATCTGAAGAAGTGATATAAAGCCATTAAAGTAAGAAAAAAGTGGTGTACCAAGACAGTAGTGCCAAGATTTTCTATGGAGACTAGTTCTAAAAAAATTACCAGTAGAGGGAAATATGCCATATAAACAGAAAGTAGAAAATAATGTATTTCATGGATAGGAACAGCAACAGAGCATTTTTTTAAATGTAAAAAAGTGGTGAAACAGGAAAAAGTGTGAAGAAAAACATTTTGGGAATCTTAATGACATAAACAATATAGATATAAATATGATTATGGATATTGTAAGTACAAGAAGAAAGACTATATGAAGGGGAGATAAGAATTTATTTTATGTAATATGGGTTATTTAGAATGAAAGATTGAATGTAATTTTATTTAATGGGAAATGGATTTTTCAGATATATTGTGAATAATTAGATTATGGTTGTAGAAGAAGGGCTGAGGATCAGTTATGGAAGACTGGCAAAGAGGATGTTATAAGAAAAATGATAAATAGTAAAAAAAATAGAAATATGGGTATATGTGCCTGTAAAAATGTATATTTTGTAAATATTTTTTTTTAATGTTGTGTTAAATAGAGGATCCCTACTCTTTTAGATAGGTGCTGTGGGATCTTTTACATCCACTTGAGCTACCATCAACTCAAGTAAATGGGGACCTCTGTTTAATAATGTGTAAATCATACATAACCTGTCAGAGGAAGTAACTCTCCAGTGAGGATGTTATTGTACAGATATCACCCAGTAAAAAAAAAAGTCTGCCACTTCATGGTAGCATATTAAGCTGCTGTGAAGCAGGGACTGAAAAAAAGCAAATAGCCTCCATCTTTATGCTCACTAAATGTGGCTTTGTTCTTTAATGAAAAATTAAAAAAAGAAAAGTAAATAACAAGGAAAAAGCCCTTAACTGGTAAATGTAACTACAATATAAATTACAAGGATTTACTGTTTTACTTGTCCCTTACTAAGTTTAGTTTAAAAAAAGCCACGTTTAGCGAAGTTGGGAAAAAGAAACATAATGCAGTCATATGAAAAGTATGTGTGTGAGTGAGAGAGAGAGACTGATAGAGCAAGAGAAAGATACACTACATACCTCTTAACTTTGACAAAACATTTGGATTTGCTTTTCATTAATATGTATTATATGAACAATAAGAAGTATGAAAACATGAAACCATAATTTCTTGATGTAGTGACTGACTCTTATCTTTAGTGAATTAACAGAAAATAACATTCCTTGAGTATGGGAGCAATTTTATGAGGCAAATCTAGGAATTTTGCAAAATCAGAGACAGTTGGAGGGGCAGTTGCAGTGCAAGCACTATATGAATTTTTTCCCATTTATTTGATCACTATAACATGTGAGGTGTATTCAGTCAAGGAAGTGGCTGTAATTTCTGGGCATGTGTGTGTATGTAAGTGATTTCTGTGTGTGTATATATATATATATATATATATATATTTATATATATATATATATATATATATATATACATATATATATATATATATATATATATATATATATATAATATATATATATATATATATAAAAATATATATTTTATATATATATATATATATATATATATATATATATATATGTGTGTGTGTGTGTGTGTGTGTATGTGTGTATGTGTGAAAGTCCATCTGTATTTCACTCTGCATATGTATCTGTGTCGTCATTGTGTGCATGTTGACAGTAAATACTTGTAGAACTTTTATCTTGGATGTAAAATATTTCCTCCAATAATCAAATGTACTACACTAACTTTGAAATATTAGGTGGAGGAATGATTTTACATTTAAAAATAATATATATATATATATATATATATATATATATATATATATGTGTATATATATATATATATATATATATATATATATATATATATATATACTAATAAAATGATGAATCAATTTAACAGGCCATTATACGTGCAATTATGCTTTCTTGGGTGCATGTTATAAGGTAAATGCATGCCCTTCCACAAGTGTAGAGAACCACTACTTGAGGCATTGGGTCTCTCATCACCCCTGAGTAGGCTGCTATATCTCTGGCAAGCATTATTGCTTGTTTATATAACTGTTGTGAAGAACAGAGACAGTCTGATGATTTGCATGATTTCACTAATAAAGAGATAACTGTCTGTGGCATGAAAGTTACAAAGTTAGAGGCAGACATTTAAGAGAATTAGTGAGTGAGTGATATGAAAGAACAGCCACAGTAGGGCTAGCAACCTGGTGGTGTGTGAACTTTGGCTCTAGATGATTATCACTGTTGAAGTCACATCCTGGCCCCCTGGCCAAAATGGGTAAAGGGATTATGGATGAATTAGATAAACTATTGAATGTGTGAGGACTGAGTAAAGTTGTATGTATACAGTTAAAAAGGACTGCAGAGGATTTAGAAGTTTACAAGGTTAACTCCATGAGTGAAAATGATGTGAAAATTTAATTGCAGGAAAAAAGGGCAAATAAATATAAAAGCAATGCCACTGGAAGCCATGTGATGTCCTAGATGGTGCTGAGATGGAGTCATGTATTTAAAAATAAAATGTTACATACTCCTCTGTTTTTACAGGTTTGAGGAGGACAAATCGCAAGGCATTTAATCAAACTTCTAGGCTATATAATGGTAATAGTAATTTCTGAGAAGTATATAAGACATTTAAATATGTTTCTGAAAAATGTCATTGCTATTGAGTATAAAGATGAAAGTAAAACTGAAATGTTTGTAGATACAGAGTAGAAATGCTTAAGGAGAATATAATTCAAGGCAGAGGATCTACTGGATATGCTTTTAGATTAGAAGAGGTTCAAACTTCAAAGAAAAAGCATGCCTTTAATCTAAACAATGTGACAGAATGTAGTAGTTTTTAAATCTACAGTACCTTTAAATCACTTATGTTACCAGATACTGCAAGCAAATTGGAATGCACTTTACTGACATGTTCTGCATTTAAACAGAAGCATTTGAAACAAATTTTGCTTACTTCTGTGTGCAGGCATGGGAGAGTCATGTTTCAAGTGCTATCTTTAGAAAATACAGTAAATCATCCTGATATATTAGGTTACTTGGTATCTGAAAAGGCAGGAAAGGTAAAAAGAATTCAGAGAAATTTGTACTTTTAAGTTGGTATTGGAATGAAAAACTGTAAATGTCAATGTGGAATATTTCTCCAAGGCAGTTCCCCAAATATCTTATTGCTGCTATTACCTTTCTTACAGTGATGCTAGTACCTCAATAAAAGTTAAACTGGCAAACAGTAAACAGTAAACGGAAACATTTAGTCAGTTAGTTCCAGATTATAATAATGATATTGTGTAGAACTGTGCAGAATGTATTTACTGTTTATCAGGGAATACTAAATCAAAGTACTACCAGATGCAATACCAGTATGCCAGAGAGAGAATACCAGTAGCTGTTGGATGGAGAACAGAGCAAGAACTGAAAATATGGGAAAGTCTTGGTGCAGTTTTCAGCAGATAGGCCCAACTGATTTGAATAATAGCATGGATACATTTATTGCAGAATATTATCTTGGGATATGCATACATCCCAAGATCTAAGCAGGGTGATTATAGGCTCATGAGTAGTTACAAAGCATGAAGTCCAGCAAGCTGTCTCATTTTCACTGTTGTCTCATGTCACACCCTTGCACTGGCCCAGTAATCCTCACCACTTGCACCAGTGAGGGACGTACACAATGGGAGGATGACACGAGCACACACAGTAAAGTACAATTTCCCTTAACAGCACACAGAGATCACAGTCAGTCTGGGGCTGGTTTCTCCCTCTTTCTCCAGATCCCCAGTAAGACTCCCCACAGGCACAGCTGTAGGGTTAAGATCTCAGCTGAGGGGTCAAGTCGAGACCTCCAGCACCCTATCTGTCAAACCAGTGCTTCGTGTCCCTGCCCAAGTAGCTGCCACACACTTTGATTTGTATACAAATACACACACACCTGGGGAAGGCTGACACAAGTTTACTAGCTATGCCCCCTTCTGCTCAGACTATAAGGTAGTTATCACTGCCACCATCCCTACTTATCAACTACTTAAAGCCCTTACAATGGGTGAGCAATCTTACTGTGTAATGTTACTATTATCCAAACGGTAAGTGTGACCAAGACTAAGGCTATTTAGGAGTCTCCTGTACAGTGTCACCAAATACATATGCAAGTACTTTAAGAGCTTAAATATGTCTCACAAATATCAGCCACAAAGACAGGTTTAAATATATTTAATAATAAATAATAAAAGAGCAAGACAATACTCAAACAATACAGTAACTACAGAGTTCAGAATCACAGGAAATATTTTAAAACAACGTTGCAGGACAATCTCAAACAAATACAGAAAACATCTAAACTACTCTTTACTATATTCCTATCTATATCTAAGAGAAATTACTGTACCTTAGACTTACTTATGAACAACACGCAGGCAGAAGTGCTGAATAGATGTTTCTAGGTCCAAGACAAGATGCAAAATTACCAGTCTTTCACTGCGAGGGTTCTTAAATTACTGTCAAACATTACTGCTGGGTCAACTTGGATGACATCACTCTTTGTCACCTGCCTTCAGTTCCCAGGCTAACAGATAACAAAAACATTTTATTATCTCTATGTGAGAAGTACATATCTCTCAGTTGTGCAGCTGCTATGAAGCAGTAAAACACTTTACATTTTAAACCTAGTAATTAAAATTACTTTCAAGACATTAGAAAAACTTCTAGCTCTCGACATTGTGTCTGCTTGCTGCATTGAAACTGAGAGATAACACAATCGTAAAACATTTTGATTAACCTTATGTTCTTGAGGTTTTGCCAGTTAACTCTGTATGTTCCAGATTAAAACATACATTTGCACAGGTATATAGTTGATATACATTTCTGTTCTTTTCCAGTAAGGTACACTGTGGATAAAATTCTTGAAGCTCAGTGCATAACATACAGTTCTCTTATATTTGTAAGAGAAGCATATAAATCATATTAATATTCACAAATGACATATGATTGTTTACAAAATTCTAGATAGCTGGGATGGCAGTGTCACAATTCTCCCCCTCCCAAAAAAAAAAACTCAAGCTAGTTTTTCAAGTGACCATTGAGAAACATTGCTTGAGTGGGTTGAGCCTATCTAGGAATACCTTACCCCATTCCCTGTCTTGAGAACCCATCTGTGTTGGTATTGCTAACCCAACTGCAGTGCTGCACTGTCATGTCATATGCTTGCAACCCTAGGCTCTGTCTTAGTAACTTAGCATTTTGCTGGCTGGCTCAATGTAGCCATGTTAAGGGATTTTGGTCTGTAACTACAGTGAATCTCTTTCCCTACAGATAAGGCTGAAGTTTCTGCAGTGACAACACTAAAGCTAGGCATTCCTTTTCTATATGCTGCATAGCATTCCTCCCTGGGTTGGAGCCTATGACTGAGATATACCACTGGGTGCTCTTTTCCCTCTGAGGAAACCTGGCTAAGTACATGTCCCTCCCCATGGTTTGAAGAATCTACCTGCACAACAAATTATTTGCTGTAATCTGGACTGGGTAACACAGGTGATTTTCCCAAAGCTCCTTTAAGCTTCTGGAATGCCTGCTCACATGCTGGGGTAAACACTACCTTATCTGGCCTGTTTTCCCTTGTCAGGTCTGTGAGGGGAGCAGCTATGGTACTATAACTGGGGACAAACATTCTGTAGTACCCTGCTGTCCCTAAGAATGCCCTCACCTGCTTTTTGGTAACAGGAGCAGGCCATGCCTGAACGGTTTCCACTTTGGCTGGTTCTGGCCTGATCTTACCACTCCCCACTCTATGTCCCAGGTAGGAGACCTCTGCTATACCCACCTGGCATTTACTGGGCTTAATGGTCAACCCTGCCCTCTGTAGTCTGCCCAGCACCTCACTGACATGCTGAAGGTGCTCTTGCCAGACATGGCTGTAGATGGCAATATCATCTAGGTAAGCAAGGGCAAAATCTGCTGCTCATGCTAGGATATGATCTACCAGCCTCTGGAAAGTCACTGGGGCATTTTTCATCCCAAAGGACATCTTTGTGAACTCATACAAGCCAAAAGGAGTCACACAGGCTGACCTCTCTCTAGCACTGGGAGTCAAGGGCACCTGCCAGTAACCCTTGGTAAGATCAATGGTGGTAAGATACTTAGCCCCACCGAGCTGCTCTAGGGCTTCATCTGTCCTAGGCATGAGGTAAGCATCTGACTCTATTTGACTAGTTAATTTCCTGTAGTCCACACAGAACCTGGTGCTGTCATCCTTCTTTGGTACAAGCACTACTGGGGAGGCCCAGGGAGTGCTGGACACCTGAATTACCCCTAGTTCCAACAGTTCATGTATCTCCTCCCTCAGAGTCTGTTTGACTGTCTCAGGCATCCTATAAGGGTCCTGCGTAATAGGCCTTTGGGGTCCTGTATCCACATGGTGCTGCACCAAGTGGATGCATACTGGTTTCCCAGTAAACATGCCCCTAATCTCCTGTAACACTGCTCAGATTTCTCGAACCTGGGTAGAGGATAACTGCTGGGACATTGCTACTCCTTCCACTGAGGTGTAAGTCTGAGTCTCACTGAGGAGATCAGTCACCAGATCGCCCTCAGACTACTCATGCAATCCACTACAAATACTCAGCACAAGGGCCTCCCAATCATGGTAAGGTTTCATCATGTTTGTTAACATGGTACAATCTGTGCCCCTGCCTCCTGCCTAGCAGTTCTACCATGTAGTTAACATGTCACCACCACCACTCGAACACAATGCAGGCAAAATGAGGCACCAGCTATTAGAACATGTACCAAACCCGATTTATTGCTTCAACAAAACGAAAGACTAGGCTAAGCGCTTTCACCAGTCCACCTGGTTTCATCAGAGTCATACTCACTCAATCAACTTGACTCATTTTATACATACCCAAGTATCCTACAACTTAATTAATTAATTGATTGATTTAAACAGTTGATACCATGACCTAAAATTCACAGTTTCATATATTATACAATAGAATATTTCCTTCTGCCATAAAATTACACCTAATAAATATAATAAAATATGATGAATAAAAACTGTAAATATATTATAAATGTTTGTTATGAAATTCAAAGTTGAATGCTTCACTTTTCCTATTTAATTTATTTGTTTTATATCATACTTGCTCTGTATCTTAGTTAAGGTTTTAGAGAAATATAGTCATTCAATCCTGGAAACTTTGTGGCATTTAGCCTTAACTGCCATTCCATTTCTAATAGTGCTACTTTGTTATCTATGTCACCATTAAAAAAGGGCATTACTCTATCCACTATAAAAAATATAAATTTACTAAAATTTACACAATTTTTGCTATGTGTGTATAAAGCATTGTGCTCATCATGCTTTTTTATACTTCTCTTATGCTCACCTATCCGGTCTCTCAGTTTACGGGTGGTCATGCCAATATAATATGCTTCGCATGACATACAGGTTGCTATGTATACACAATTTTTTGTGTTACAATTACACAGACCCGGACATGCTATTGTACGTTGATAACCCTTTACACAAATGTATGCTCCCTCGGCAATAAATCTACAACCACTACATTTTCCACATTTACTCATATGTGACCTCTTGTATCTTTCAGTTTCTTTTTCTAAGATGTTTTGCATATTGTTACCTCTACTAAAAACTATATTTGGACTCTCCCCAAGGATCATTCTATTTTGTTCACTTATACATTGGTCCCATATGTTTTTAACACTGTTACATAATTCCATCGCTTTATCATTAAATATCAGGACAAAATTAAGTTCGCCCTTCTCAGTATTTTTGTCTTTTATTTTGTCTATCTGTAACGTTATATTATTACTACCTCTTAGTATCGGAGTATAAACTGTTTTTCTTTTCTTATATATTTCTTTTTTGACTTTGATCAACAAAGACTGGGGATATCCTCTCTCTAGGAATAGCCCTATCAAATTATACATTTCTTTTTTAAACATTTCATCATCACTTACCAATTTAGATAGATGGACCATTTGTCCTTTTATCACCCCCTTCCTTTGATGCAGGGGGTGACAACTATTAAAATGCAACATGGAATTGGAGTAACTTGGCTTTCTATATATGTTACTCATCAATTTTCCATCTTTTTTCACTAAGGAGATGTCTAGGTAGTTTATTGAGGTTTCATTCCATATATAGGTAAACTTAAAAAATTCCGTGGAATTGTTTAAGTATGTCATAAATTCTTTTACTTTGTCTTCTCCACCTTTCCATATTATAAGCACTTCGTCTAAAAATCTATTATACATCAAAATTCTGTCCATGAATTTTGATGGAAAAATGAAATACCTTTCCCATGCAAGTAAAACCAAGTTGGCATATACTGGGGCGCATCTCGCCCCCATTGCCACTCCTTTAGTTTGTTGATAAGTTTCACCTTCAAATGCAAGGTAATTGTTAGTTAATATCAATTCCATAAATTCATAACAGATATTTATTCTATCTTTATTGAAGTTCTGACTATTCATTAAACTATTATAGAATAGTTCTAAGCCTTCTTTGTGTGGAATTGTTGGAAAAAGGTTTACTACATCAATAGTTAAAAAACTGTATGTGTTTATATCTAATTCATAAATTCCTTTAAGCCTTTCTAAGCAATGCCAGGAGTCTTTTAATATGTGTGGGGCATCAATCAAAGCTTTTTTACAGAAATGGTCCACAAAGGCTGCCATGGGTTCTGTTTTAGAACCCTTCGCCGATACTATAGGCCTAAATTGTAGATGGTCAGTTCCTTTGTGGACCTTCAGTATCCCGAATATTTTAGGCATTTTTGGAAATTTTACACTCAGATATTCAAATTCTTCCTCATTAATTGCACCCTGATAAAGTGCGTCAGATAGTTGAATATCTATCTTAATATATGCCCTGTTCACTTCATGTAATGATGCCACCACATATGTATGTTCATCTCCTAACATTTTCATAATGTGTCCAATGTAGTCTATTTTACTCATGACAACCATACCGCCTCCTTTATCTGGACGCATACATCTATATTCATTATTTGTTGTTAATTCATGCAGTATTTTTCTTTCATTTTCATTTAAATTATCTTGAGTCTGGCTACGTTGTGCACATATTCTCCTATAATCCCTTTCCACCATTTGTTCAAATACACTTATTTCCCTATTAGAAGGTGGCATAAATGTACTTTTTCTCTTTAATGTAGATGTGTCAGAATCTGTACCTGTATTTCCCCTCATATGTCCTAGAGTAGAGAAGTGTAACTTCAAATTTAATTTTCTCGTATATAATCTCAAATTAATGAGTACTTGTGTTATATCAAGTTTAAAATTTGGGATAAAACTAATCCCCTTACTAAATAACTCAAAATAAGTCTGATCTATGACCAGGTCAGTGTAATTATATATTGTATATCCTTTGTTTCTCAGGATTTCATGTTTCAAAATAGACTCTATTCCTACCACCTCTTTATAGGAAGTAACACTTCCTTCATTTCCATTATTTAATGTGCCTCTAATATTTGTGTGTGCATTCATACTGTCAATATTTTCATTTCTTTCAATTGTCTCATTTACCCCTAAGAGTATATTTTGGTGTATGCCCCTTTGATTTTCATCAATTGTTACACTGCTCTCACTATTCTTTGTTATAACAGTGTATGTAATGTTACAATCCTGGGCCTTTAATTCCTTTCCTTGAATAATGCTGCATCCAATCATTTCATCTACAACATTCATCATATTTTATTATATTCATTAGGTGTAATTTTATGACAGAAGGAAATATTCTATTGTATAATATATGAAACTGTGAATTTTAGGTCATGGTATCAACTGTTTAAATCAATCAATTAATTAATTAAGTTGTAGGATACTTGGGTATGTATAAAATGAGCCAAGTTGATTGAGTGAGTATGACTCTGATGAAACCAGGTGGACTGGTGAAAGCGCTTAGTCTAGTCTTTCGTTTTGTTGAAGCAATAAATCGGGTTTGGTACATGTTCTAATAGCTGGTGCCTCATTTTGCCTGCATTGTGTTCGAGTGGTGGTGGTGAGATTCTAAGTTTGGACCCTGCATTGGTTCCTTTTTGTTGAGTCATGTAGTTAACATGACTGACCTTCCTTAACACCTTTTAGAGACCCTCCCAAGCTGCCTGCAGCTTGTTGTGGCTGACAGGAATGAGAACCATTATCTGCTGCCCTACAGCATACTCACTAGCTCGAACACTTCTGTCATACCAGACCTTTTTCTGCTGTTGGGCTTCTGCCAGGTTCTCCTAGGTCAAGCACATGCATTCCCTGAGCATTGTCCTGAGATTTACAACATGTGCCACAACAAACTCCTTATGGGATTCACACTCACCCTCCCATTCAACTTGAATCACATCTAGAGGTCCCCTCACCCTATGCCCATACAGCAACTCAAAGGGTGAAAAACCTGTGGATTTCTGGGGAACCTCTCTGTAAGCAAACAACAGATGGGGCAAATATTTGTCCCAGTTCCTCTTAAACGTGTCTACAAATGCTCATAGCATCATCTTGAGTGTAGAGTTTAACCTCACAGTCAGTCAGTATTTCATTTGGGAAACCTACCCTGCTGAAAATCTCTAACAAAGCATTTGTCACCTTTCTGCCTCAATGGAGGACAGAGCCACCACCTCAGGATATCTGGTAGCATAATCTACCACCACTAGGATATACTTTTCCCTGTGGAACTTGAGGTAATCAGAGGCCCCACAATATCCAAAACTACCCTTTGAAATGGCTCCTCATTCACAGGCAAAGGCATCAAAGGAGCTTTCACCTTGTCTTCTGCCTTGCCTACCTTTTGGCACTGCTCACAGGTCCTGCAGTACCCTGTTACATCTGGAAATCTTAGGCAAATAGAAGTTCTCCATAATACATCTCTTTGTACATTTTATGCCCATATGACCTGCAAAGGGAATATCATGGGCTATGGCTTGAAGTGCCAGATGGTTGGCTCTGGGCACTACCAACTGCTGTATTCGCTCACCCTCTAGCGCTCCCTAAGGGGTCCACTCTCTGTACAGTAACCCTTTGTCCCAGATTCCCCTTCCCTTGAGAATCAGGTGCCTCACTAGCTACCTCCCTCAGGCCTTGTAATGTAGGGTCTGAGAGCTGAGTCTGTCTCAACTCATTCTTTGTAACCATTCCCAGCTCCAATTCCACAAGAAGTCTGGCATCCTCTAACAGCGGTATCTCACTGTCAGCCTGGGTGCTACTACTACTCATCACTGTCCTTGCAGTCACTCTGTCCAAGGGAATATCAGTACCCACAAGCAGCTGTGGATCACCTTCAGTCTCATTGCTACAGGGTAGTTTCCTCCCTGAAGTAGCCACCTCACCAGTCCTGGCTGCAAATGTGCAGTCTGCCTGTGTCTCCCCCAGGCTACCAGACCCACATTCTTGTCTCCATGCCTGACTCCATGTAACTGCATGCACACAGGATAATAAAAGAACAAGACAATACTCAAACAACACAGTAACTACAGAGTTCAGAATCACAGGAAATATTTTAAAACAACATTGCAGGACAGTCTCAAATAAATACAGAAAACATCTAAACTACTCTTTATTTTATTCCTATCTATATGTAAGAGACATTACTGTACCCTAGACTTACTTACAAAGCAACATGCAGGCAGAAGTGCTGAATGGATGTTTCTAGGTCCAAGACAAGATACAAAATGCACAGTCTTTCTCTGATAGAGTTCTTAAATTACTATCAAACATTACTGCTGGGTCACCTTGGATGACATCACTCTTTGTCACCTGCCTTCAGTTCCCAGGCTAACAGATACCAACAGAATTGTATCATCTCTGTGTGAGAAGTACATATCTTTCAGATGTGCAGCTGCTAGGAAGCAATAAAACACTTTACATTTTAAACTTAGTAATTAAAATTAGTTCCAAAACAATAGAAATACTTCTAGCTCTAGACATTGTGTCTGCTTGCTGCATTGAAACTGAGAGATAACACAATCATAAAACATTTTGATTTCAACGGTTTTGCAAGTTAACTCTGTATGTTCCAGCTTCTACTATTAAAACATACATTTGCACAGGTATATAGTTTATTTACATTTTAAATTATTTTAAATATCACTGGTTATGTCCTTGCTCTAACCTTGACTAAAGCCTCGTCTACTTCCATATCCCTGCAATTTTTATTCACAGCAATTTTCCTCTTACACTAAATGGTTTCAAAAGAGAAACTGTAACACCTTTGCAGATACTCTGTATATAGCTGCACCTATAGATGTGATAAGTGAAACTGTAACACATTTGTATATATTTCTGAATATAAACTGTATTCTTCATAGGTTTGAAATGTAAGACTGTAACCTGTATGTTAAACAATATGTTTGTGCATATACTCTAATTTGTTTGTCTTTATCTGTTTTAAGTTTGGAGCTTTTCTCCCCGGGCCTCCGCTGAAAATGGACATGTATCCAGGTCTACAAATGTAAAATAAATAAATAAAAATAAATAAATACGTTTGTGTTCTTTTCCAGTAGGGTACACTGTGGTTACATTCTTGATGCTCGGTACATAATATACAGTTCTCTTACATTTGTAAGAGAAGCATATGAATGTTATTAATATTCACAAATAAACAAGCTGAGTAACGCTTTCCTAGTTTGTGAATATTCACAAATGACATATGATCATGTACAAAATTCCAGATAGCTGGGCTGACAGTGTCACACCTCATAGCACTACTGGGTTACGTAACTTGCTCAGAGTTACACAGTAGCAGATGAAAGCTATGGAAATCAAACACTGGACTACAGGATACAGCTCAATAACAGATCAAAACTTTAATCATCTGGGCTAAATTCTAGACAGGCAAATGTCTCCATCCAGCCTGAACCCTCTGAATGCTGGGTAAATGTAATAACCACTGTACTATGGAAAAAAGACCAAAATATTTTTCCTAACTGCATAGCAGACATTTTTTCTGGGTGCAACATGCTTCCACTGTGCCACTCTGATACCTTTAATAAAAAGAGACACTGTCTGTTTCGGACAGCTGAAGAGGACACGTCAGCTGTGCCATTGCCAAATACGTTCATGAACTCAATACTGACTGAAGGCATTTAACAAATTAGATTCAATTAAACAAGTCCAAAGTTATGCAATTTCAGTACTCTGTTGAGAAGATACATGGTTCTCAAGTTTGTAGTTCCTGCCTGTTTGTATCTGGCTGTCCAAACATCATGTCTCAGCAACATGACTGAAGAGTTTCAGGCCTTCTGAAGTCCATGCCTCAAAAGCCCTCCTCCAGTAAAGCCACTTCCTGCTTCATGTCCCCTCCACCAAGGCTTTGTTCAAAACCAAACACTTGGCAGTATCCTGAGGAGTCTTCTTTGAGTGACTTGGATGAGAGGACAAAGTCCCCAGCCTCTTCTTAGATGATCTCAAATTCAGAGAGTATCTTGAGCTCAAGTTTCAAAGTCCCCAGCTTCTTTCTTAGATGATGTCAGATTCAAGTAGCATCTTGAACTCATGTTTCAGTGTAGGGGTGGGCCTTCCAACCCTATATCCTTTTCCTGAGTAGACTTCAAAAGGCTGCATTTCATGCCTGTAATCTTCCTGGATAGTTCCCCTCAGTAGACATGTTTACAAATGCCACCAGGATGATTTTGGCAGCCCCTGTCCTAGAGAAGATGCACTACCTTTTCCAGTTCTTCAGGGAATGGGCTTTTTTTGAGTATGAACCTATGAACCTATGAACCTATGAAGACCAGTAAACCTTATGCAGTGATTTTTAGCAATGGCTCTTTCATAGGTTCTCACACCTCAGTACCCCTCTGGCCATCCAAAAGCAGTGGGCATGTTCAGAAACAGTGTTTTACATGTCTGTGACCTTGTTCCTGTGGGTGCTGTATTAAGCCACAAGTATGCTGTATTTCTAGTGAGATCCAACAGATAAAATACACTGCAAACCTGAAGATAGGTAGATGGGCTACTGAAAGATAAATTGCTGCATCAAGTCATGACTGCCTCCAACATGAGCAGACTCCTGGCATTTGCAGAGTACAGTGAGTGGAGTGAGCTGCTACAGTTGTAGGATCTACCATAGTCATGTGTTGGCATTCTTGGCTGCAACAGATTCACTAAGGACACCAAGGTGAGATTCTTGGATTCGCCTTTCTCAGATGCTCATATTTTTTAGAAATGATCTTATTTTTTCTGCAATGCAAAGAATACCATGCTTCATTTGGTTTCAGCATGGAGTAAAGCCAAAACATCGGTAAGAGGCATCTGGGATGAAACATAACACTGAGGAAAACTGCCATCAAGGCTGTAGGGCCAGAAGCTGGTGCTATTTATGTTCTCTAGGAGGCTATGGTGTCTTCAGAATGCATTTGGATGGAATCAATCCAAAGCTCTTGGCTGAATGCCCCACTCTGGAAGCAGTCAGGGGCTGCTTATGCCTGTTCATGTGTGTGTGTGTGTGTGTGTGTGTGTGTGTGTGTGTGTGTGTGTGTGTGTGTGTGTGTGTGTGTGTGTGTGTGCATGTGTGTGTGTGCGTGCGTGTGCGTGTGTGTGTGTGTGTGTGTGTGTGTGTGTGTGTGTGTGTGTGTGTGTGTGTGTGTGTGAGCTTGGAGGAACATCCCCCGGGATTCATGAAGCTCGGCGCAAGGACGGCGTTAGCCTTGCGCAGACCATGCAGCGTAGAGATGGTGCAGCAGCACCACATGCATATTAATGAAGGCGCGCTGCTATAACGGCCATGTGCATAGGAAACATGCGCAAGTGCAGGGGGCATGTCCAAGCGCTGCACGTAGGCGTGAACATGTCGGCTGCATACTCGCAACCTAAAATGCTGACTAGTACAGCCTGCCTCTAATAGTAATCACACCTGTCAGTGTCCGTGGCTACTGAAATGTATGCAAAGCATACAAGACAGTTTTGCGAACACCAAAATAAAAAGTAAACACAAAGGTACGTAGCTGAATATTGAGCCCCCATCCCTCAAACAAATGATATTTAAAACCCCGTGCCTGTATTCCATTGTGGTGTCGATAGTTGTACCAAGTGGAAGTGAAATGCATCATGTTAGCACGCCGCCAATTGCTAAGCCTAGCCCAATGTTTAGGATTACCACCTGTCCCACATTGTAAGGGACAGTCCCCCTCTAGGCAGTTGTGTCCATACCACAACCATTATAAATGTCAAATGTCCTGCCATTGTAGGACATAATTATGTCCCATATTTTATGTAATAGTCTCATACAATACTTATTTCCGTAAATAAAATACCTAAATGTTACAAGAAACAGAATAAGCAAGTAAACAAAACAGAATAAGCAACTAAACCGCTGCAACAATAAATATATATATTTAGGCATAAAACTAAAGTACTATCATTTGTACTGACCATGGGTATGTGTTGGCCTGTAAACTCTGATGTGTAACCCAAAAATGTCCCATCCTGGTCATATAAAAAGGTGGCAACCCTACCAATGGTCAGAGCATTCACCCAATATCTACCCATTCGTGGTCCAAGTCGTCCTTGTCAGGACGGCCCAAAGATGAATGGGTATTACTCGGGTCTACCTGCCATGTCATGAAAGATAAGTATTTGCATGTATCTTTGTGCATGAAGTACAGCATGTAGATGATCAGAAATGCTAGGGTAGTCCTCATAACCATATTGGTACCAGAGATATGTAGTGTACGCAATGTGTTCTGTTGACTGTGCCATGGGCCATCAACCAGAGAAGGTATCGATGTCTGTGGAATTTGGGGGTGGGGGGTGACGGGTAATGTAATAATTAGCCAAAGGGAGACTGGGTTGGATGCACAACAGGTGAACTGGAGGTGTACGAGGGACCAGTGGGTGAATTAGAAAGATAACCAAAGAACAAATATTCACATCTGCAATACAACCTGACAGTCCGTACTGTCGAACACAATCCCACAAACATATGAACATTAAAAAGTGCAATACACATGTACAGAAACGTTACCAGCACATACCTACATAATGGTCTGGCCTGAACTGAACCATCCAACCCCAACATACCTGGATACATAATTGAATACCCATCATCCCCTCCACAGCACACCCCCCCCCTTCCTGAATGTGCACCAAAACCACCCATACTCGGGCTTCTAGATAGGCGCAGCCATATCTGCACATAGTGACCCCTACTCATATTTAGTAGGCAGTCTCACCCTAGGCAGTCTCAGGATTGCAAACTATGTATCCCTTGCATGTATAACCCTACCTTATTTTCGTAAAGCCAAAGGAATCGAGGTCATCGGTCCCCACAATTTTTGGATATCCCTCATGGGATAAGTATCTGTTCTAAACATTAGACTTGGTGTCACGACACGATGTCCAGTCCTGTAGGCATCTGGACACAAGTTGTATAAACAGTAGTTTTCCACAAGACTGCTTAGCCTCCAGCCGGTCCTGCAGAACCTATGACCCGGGATTAAACACCTGACTGTGATGCATGTCTAGAACAGATACTTACCCCATGAGGGAATATATATACCTTACATATTTGCATAGTGGCAGTTGGATATAGGGTGATTAAGGCACTTTAAAGCAGACGTAGGTAGGGTTACAACCTGTCCCACTTTGCGAGGGACAGTCCCTTTTTGGGCAGTTGTGTCCTGACCAAAAATAATACAATGGCAAATGTCCTGTGATTGTAGGAAATACTTATGTCCCATATTTCATGTAACAGTTGCATAAAACAGTTATTTCTGTATGTAAAATACTTAAATGTTACAAAAAACAGAATACGCAACTAAACTGCTACAAGAATATGCTTTCATTTAGGCAAATACGTAAAGTTCTAATCTTTGTACTGACTGTGGGTATGTGTCGGCCTGTAAAATCTGATGTGTGTCTCGAAAATGCCCCACTTTGGCCATTTGAAAAGTTGGCAACCCTAGACGTAAGCAGGTATGCAAGCGTGTATGCGTGATGATAAGTGGCGGTGATTCAATGGTATGGGAAATGTAAATAAGCATGTAGGTGTATATGCATGTGTATGTACAGACCGATATATATATATATATAGATAGATAGATATGAAGAATGAACATGGTCACAATATAGCAGTCATAACGAATGTGAAGGGAAACAGCAGCGGAAACCCCCATAATATGTAGTGCTGTTATATATCAGGATGGCCAGAGGTGAGCACACCTCTGCAACCCCAACAACAGGTAGGATGCTAAAAGTGGAACTAACGATGTCTGACTTTCAACTAGGTACGGGGCAGTCCCGGTTCCCAGTCGGACAAGCCTAAACCCGGATGACCACATGAACAGTAAGCTGCCTGTCGGGCGCTAGAATCCGCCACATAACGCAAGCACTCAGGTCTCTCAACAGCAGGTACAAGTACGACTCAGTCATTGTCCACACTGGTGTAAACGACCTGAGACATACCTCCTTGGACTACATGAAAAGAGACATTGAGGAGCTCTCTGATTATGTAGCCCAGGCAGGTATGACCCTGACCTTGAGCAGTATCCTGCCTTCACCAAGAATGATGCCACAATACAGAGATAAGATGATCAGCTTTAATAATTGGCTTAAACTCTGGTGTCATTCAAAGGGGATCCAATGTCTGTCTGCCTGGGATGACATGCTGGACAAGCCACGCTGCTTCGCAAGGGACAGCTTGCACCTGTCACCCCTGGGCTTCCGGATATTGGCAAAGGCTCTTGCCACCCCTATAGTGCCTTTTTTAGGCAAGGCTCAAATTCTAAACCTACCACCCTAGAACACAAAAAGGAAAAACTAAGGGTAATGCTGCTCAATGCCAGAAGTCTCAACCTCAAGATGCACGCACTCAAGGCCCTTCTCAGTATGGAGAACATCGATGTCTGTGCTGTGACTGAAACCTGGTTCAAGGCTCCTGAGAGCACCCCAGCACTATCAGGTTTTACCTCATATCATGTGTTCCGGCCCCAAAATCCGGACAACACCAAGAAAGGAGGGGGGGTGTCCATATTCATCAAGGACACCCACACCTCAAGGTTGGTGGCAATGCATGATGCATTGGAGACCATCCAGGTGCAATTAACCATAGGCAAGACTGCTCTGCAATTTGTAGCATGTTACAGGCCACCCTCTCAAACTCAGGAACCTCACATAGCTTTCCTGAAAACACTGGA
>NC_056743.1:1217515352-1217657852 GCF_019279795.1 Protopterus annectens
TTTGGCAAATAAGACATCCAAGATCCAGAAACAGAAAACTACCAAATAGATAGTCACACTGGAGTTCATGTCACAGATGCAAGGCATTCTGTCAGTCCAGAAACAGAAAACTACAAATAATGCATGCCAAAATATGCAAGCAATGGATAACTTTAAAAATGGATATAATCTGTATAGCTGCAGCAGGTTAAATAGAACAGTCTATTTTTTATCTTTCACGCTAGCTTATATTGTTAAAAAGGTAGGCAAAATGCATTTGCATGTGATGGTATTATCTGCCTCAAAAAAGCTGTTTTATACAAATACATATCCAAATACAAACAAAAGGTAGTGGGATGACCTTTCCATAAAAAGAGAAGACATCTGAATAAAAATGCATTCAATATAACCATAGAGTCATTCCTTTCCACATGCACAGTCTGAAGATATGAAGTACTTCAGATAAAGTTATAGTAGCACACAATCTGAATAAAGAATGCATTCTCCTGTGCTACAGCTGACACCTCGGGTAAAAGATATCAGTGAACAAGTCAAGTACGCAAAAAAATCAAGTCGTCACTTTGTTGATATATTAAACTCTGGAAAGAGTTGAAATTTAAGCAGCGATATGATAGAATGCATGTTATTAAGGAATTTACACATGTAGTGTACGTGTGAGTAAAATAATACAATGGTCTTTGATGAGTACAAAACCAACAAGTAAAACCACGAAAAGCGATGCTCCAAAAAGGCCAGAAACCAACTTCAGAACGCAATTTTATTTAATAAACAAGAGCGTTTTCGCTTCCAGCAAACCAGAAGCTTCATCAGCAAAAACGGAGCAAAGGCTCACAAGTTTAACAAGGTAAGGAGGTGGCGCCAATTGAAGTCACTTCCTTAACTGCGTCGAACCAAGTATTATTTTAAAATACATATATGCAAAAATAAAAATACAAGGATTTAAACTATACAAGTTTAAAAATTTAAAAATTTAAAAACAAAAGAAAACGCCAGGAAAAAACTAGCATACATTAGCCTATCAGTAAAGTGACCTTAAAGAAATAGGCAAGTGGGCCATATACAAAATACCACTTGTGAAAGGTACAATTAGTAATATAATAATAGACTGAAACAATGTAAGTAGATGTCACATTTAAATGAATGACCAAAATGATTTTCAAAGTAGTATTTCAGAATGCATGTAAAGTGTGCCTGCTCAACCTGGACACCCCTCTGCTATATTAAAGACAAACTAAAGAGGGGTTCACGAGTAACTACATGCTTTATCTAAGATAACTCCTATACTTCAGTATAGCTGCAATATTGCAGTTATCATTGAGCCCGGGATATGAGAAGGCATCTAATTGAAGCTGCCATTCTAATTCCCTGGTCTCTACTATTAAAGATTGAGGTCCCCCTCTAATGTCCATTCTAATATTGTCGATGCCCATAAATTGGAAACTGTGACCACTGTTACTCAAAATGTGCTTGGAGAGGGCATTGTCACTTTTTTTATGATTAATGGCATAAATGTGTTGGTAAATACGGTCGCGAAACCGCCGATCCGTTTTACCAACATAGAATGCTGTACAGCATTCACAGAATGCTACGTATACTATGGCCTTAGTATTGCAATTGATATTATGATTAATGAAATACTTTCTATTGCCTATAACGAAAGGATTACCAACCCGGAGGTACCTACACCACTTGCAGCACCCACATATAGTTGTTCCTTTCATTCTCACCATGTGATCAAAGCTCTTATTTCTCTGCAAGAGATCTTTAAGGTTACTACCCCTACGAAATGTAAAAGCGGGAGCGAACCCTAGCCTTTCATGTAGTCCCGAATTCATGATGAAAAACCAATTCTTCCTAATGATAGAACAAATTTGTCCTGAGTTGGTGTTAAAGTCAGTGATAAAACTGGTAGTAAAGTCAAACCCCTTACTATTGTCATCGGTTAACGAAGCTTGTGTAATGGAAGATTCTAGTGTGTTTGGTAAACTTTCACCCCTAGCCCATTCCACATTGGAGGAAAGTAGAGGTGTTAGAGTGCCATTCAAATGTTTGGAAGACACTTCTACCATTAATTCAACTATCAAATCTTCAGGATAACCTCTATTTAGGAAAAAATCCTTAAGTAGAGAGCACTCATTGTGAAAGGCATCAATGGAGCTACACATACGTGCAGCCCTAACCAATTGGCCCTTAACAATGGACCTCTTCTGCTTCCAAGGATGACAGCTTGAGAAATGCAAAAAAGAGTTGCAATAGGTTGGCTTCCTGAAGATTGAAGAACAAAATCTCTTATTGCCCATGTCTTTTGTCAACTGGACATCCAAATAGTCGATGGCAATGGTCGAGAAGTGGTGTGTAAATTTTAAAAATTCTGTTGTGGAATTCATATATGAAATGAGTTCCAAAACAACATCATCACCTCTGTCAATCAACATGAAAGCATCATCCAAAAACCGTGTGTAGATTTTTGAGCACCTCTGAAAAAGTGGGAAGTTAAATAAGAAGTTTTTCTCCCAGTAGGCTACAAATAAATTTGCAACACTACTGCCACACGGAGACCCCATTGCAATTCCTTTCTTTTGAAGAAAGTATTGGTTGTCAAAAATGAAAAAATTAGAGGAAAGAATGATATCAAGCAGAACTGTGACAACAATGATGTCGTTGCTAGGTGCACCCAGTTCCCGCAACATAACCTCAGTCCATTCAACAGCCTCTGCATGAGGGATTGAGGTGTACAGGTCGACAACATCAATGGTCAGAAAATTGAGATCACCATTAAATTGAACCTCATTAATCAGGTTCAAGAAAGCCCAAGAGTCTTTGCAAATCTGTGGAATTTGTTTCAGGTATTTGCCAATAATGCTATCAATAATGCAGGCGCAGGGGTGCGTGATGGAACTTCTACCATCAACCAGCGCAGGCATTGGTGGCTCCGAAAGACTCTTGTGTATCTTGGGGATCCCAAACATAACTGGCACCCTGGGCATAGAAATGTCAATGAAGTTGTAAGTGTCAATATTAATTCTGCCTTCGAGATAAAGATCCCTGAAGTAACCTTTAATTCTTTGATATGTGGTGGTTAACTCATTAAAGGATGAGCAAGCATAGGCGGGTGAATCCAACACCGAAAGCATTTTCCGGGTGTATTCATCCTTATCGAAGATGACCAGACCCCCTCCCTTATCCGGTTTAATAACCCTAACTGCCATACCACAAAGTTTGTTTAAGGCCATGACTTGATCCTGAGAAATATTCCTTGTTGTTCTGGAATTGTGTTTAGAAGAAAACAAATGTCTAAGGTCAAGTTCACAAGCACTTTCAAAAGTGTTTAGGCTAGGGTGTAAGGGGGGTTAAAAGAACTGGTTAACTTCAATTTATTATCTATAACAGGGGGGTCATTATTGAAAAACACTTTCAAATTTAATTTACGCACATAGAATTTAAAATTCACCAAGGTTTTAGCCAGTTTAAAGTTTTGATCAGGAACGAAGTTCAACCCTTTGGCTAAAAGTTCAACGAGTTCTTCATCGATATCAATATTAGAAAAATTGTATATGTGAAAGTCCCCTTTAACATTAGAGGTCACATGAGGCAAATGGTTAGCAGAAGGGCCAGGACTAATCAAAGGAGTAGTCTCTTCCATTAATTCCAGCTCTTGTTCCTCTGGAATCGGTTGCCCTTCTTCCCTAAAAAAGGCTTCTGCTGGTTGGTATAGGTATGTGCCTTATTTTGGGATTTGATTCTATTACTTCTCCTGGGGCCCTGGTCAGAGCCGCCTGCTCTACCAATTCCTACCATGTCCTCATCGTTTGGGGATTGCGCTACAGTTTCACTGTCGCCATGGTCAGATGTCAAGCCATCCCTTTCCAACTGGTTACCAGCCCTGTTGATTTTTTTCAACAAATTCGGGTATACACATTTAGTTTGATAGGCAAGTCTGTCTCTTGCTAATTTTTTAGACTTATTAGCCTTAAGTTTAGAAAGCAAAGTGTCAATACTGGTGAAAATTCGACCATAGTCATATTTATACCTCAAAAAATTGGTGTCAGCTTTAATAGTAATGTCCAAATTAGATGTTTCTTCCAAAAGTAATGTAATGTGCTTAGAATAATTTTTAATCATTAATTCTAATAATTCTGCCCCTTGTCTATTGAAAAGAGCCTCCAATTCAGTCACAAATGAGGCGTCCGAAAAGAGGCCAGTAGGAGAAAAAGAACTCCGTAGCCCCTTAGGAATCACCGCTTAAGACAAGCACTGCTTAAAATATGCTACTTCCAATTGTAATTTCTTAATTTTTAATAATTTAGCATCCAGTACTTTCAGCTTTTCAGCTATATGGTCAAAAAGTTACCTGGATTGCTTGAGTCCGACACCGATAGCCCTGCATCAGTAGGGTCCCCAAATGAAAAGGGGACTAGATTCTTCGCCCATTCGGACAACAAGGGCACATCCATAAGTGAGTCGTGACTCCCAAACTGTTGATTGGTAGCAGTAACAGACACTTGTCTTACAACCAGATTCCTATGATTGCTGCCATTATCTGTGATGGTAGGCAAAGGTGCAATGCAAAAACGGAGCAAAGGCTCACAAGTTTAAATTTTTAAATTTTTAAACTTGTATAGTTTAAATCCTTGTATTTTTATTTTTGCATATATGTATTTTAAAATAATACTTGGTTCGATGCAGTTAAGGAAGTGACGTCAATTGGCGCCACCTCCTTACCTTGTTAAACTTGTGAGCCTTTGCTCCGTTTTTGCTGATGAAGCTTCTGGTTTGCTGGAAGTGAAAACGCTCTTGTTTATTAAATAAAATTGCGTTCTGAAGCTGGTTTTCTGGCCTTTTTGGAGCATCGCTTTTCGTGGTTTTACTTGTTGGTTTTGTACTCTTCAATTTGTTGGTATGATGTCCGGTGCACCATCGAGTCCAGGAACGCCTAATCTGTTCGGTACACTTAGTACCGAGAGCCCTCAGGACAATCCTAGCATGAAAGCGCTAATGTTAGCACTTTCTCAACGACTTGACTGTATGAATCTACGGCTTGACAGTATTGAAAGAGGAAACGCCAGTTATAGGCATGGATGTATTTTTACACCAGCGGCACCTAATTACGGGATGGCAGGAACCAATGGCTCGTCTATTCCAGCTGGTCAACAATCGGTACCCCTTCGCTCCCACACGGTCGAAAACCCTGTGGGTAGTACTATTTCAAATAACATTGCACCTTTGCCTACCATCACAGATAATGGCAGCAATCATAGGAATCTGGTTGTAAGACAAGCGTCTGTTACTGCTACCAATCAACAGTTTGGGAGTCACGACTCACTTATGGATGTGCCCTTGTTGTCCGAATGGGCAAAGAATCTAGTCCCCTTTTCGTTTGGGGACCCTACTGATGCAGGGCTATCGGTATCGGACTCAAGCAATCCAGGTAACTCTTTTGACCATATAGCTGAAAAGCTGAAAGTACTGGATGCTAAATTATTAAAAATTAAGAAATTACAATTGGAAGTAGCATATTTTAAGCAGTGCTTGTCTGAAGCGGTGATTCCTAAGGGGCTACAGAGTTCTTTTTCTCCTACTGGCCTCTTTTCGGACGCCTCATTTGTGACTGAATTGGAGGCTCTTTTCAATAGACAAGGGGCAGAATTATTAGAATTAATGATTAAAAATTATTCTAAGCACATTACGTTACTTTTGGAAGAAACATCTAATTTGGACATTACTATTAAAGCTGACACCAATTTTTTGAGGTATAAATATCACTATGGTCGAATTTTCACCAGTATTGACACTTTGCTTTCTAAACTTAAGGCTAATAAGTCTAAAAAATTAGCAAGAGACAGACTTGCCTATCAAACTAAATGTGTATACCCGAATTTGTTGAAAAAAATCAACAGGGCTGGTAACCAGTTGGACAGGGACGGCTTGACATCTGACCATGGCGACAGTGAAACTGTAGAGCAATCCCCAAACGATGAGGACATGGTAGGAATTGGTAGAGCAGGTGGCTCTGACCAGGGCCCCAGGAGAAGTAATATAATCAAATCCCAAAATAAGGCACATACCTATACCAACCAGCAGAAGCCTTTTTTAGGGAAGAAGGGCAACCGATTCCAGAGGAACAAGAACTGGAATTAATGGAAGAGACTACTCCTTTGATTAGTCCTGGCCCTTCTGCTAACCATTTGCCTCATGTGACCTCTAATGTTAAAGGGGACTTTCACATATACAATTTTTCTAATATTGATATCGATGAAGAACTCGTTGAACTTTTAGCCAAAGGGTTGAACTTCGTTCCTGATCAAAACTTTAAACTGGCTAAAACCTTGGTGGATTTTAAATTCTATGTGCGTAAATTAAATTTGAAAGTGTTTTTCAATAATGACCCCCCCTGTTATAGATAATAAATTGAAGTTAACCAGTTCTTTTAACCCCCCCTTACACCCTAGCCTAAACACTTTTGAAAGTGCTTGTGAACTTGACCTTAGACATTTGTTTTCTTCTAAACACAATTCCAGAACAACAAGGAATATTTCTCAGGATCAAGTCATGGCCTTAAACAAACTTTGTGGTATGGCAGTTAGGGTTATTAAACCGGATAAGGGAGGGGGTCTGGTCATCTTCGATAAGGATGAATACACCCGGAAAATGCTTTCGGTGTTGGATTCACCCGCCTATGCTTGCTCATCCCTTAATGAGTTAACCACCACATATCAAAGAATTAGAGGTTACTTCAGGGATCTTTATCTCGAAGGCAGAATTAATATTGACACTTACAACTTCATTGACATTTCTATGCCCAGGGTGCCAGTTATGTTTGGGATCCCCAAGATACACAAGAGTCTTTCGGAGCCACCAATGCGTGCGCTGGTTGATGGTAGAAGTTCCATCACGCACCCCTGCGCCCGCATTATTGATAGCATTATTGGCAAATACCTGAAACAAATTCCACAGATTTGCAAAGACTCTTGGGCTTTCTTGAACCTAATCAATGAGGTTCAATTTAATGGTGATCTCAATTTTCTGGCCATTGATGTTGTCGACCTGTACACCTCAATCCCTCATGCAGAGGCTGTTGAATGGACTGAGGTTATGTTGCGGGAACTGGGTGCACCTAGCAACGACATCATTGTTGTCACAGTTCTGCTTGATATCATTCTTTCCTCTAATTTTTTCATTTTTGACAACCAATACTTTCTTCAAAAGAAAGGAATTGCAATGGGGTCTCCGTGTGGCAGTAGTGTTGCAAATTTATTTGTAGCCTACTGGGAGAAAAACTTCTTATTTAACTTCCCACTTTTTCAGAGGTGCTCAAAAATCTACACACAGTTTTTTTGGATGATGCTTTCATGTTGATTGACGGAGGTGATGATGTTGTTTTGGAACTCATTTCATATATGAATTCCACAACAGAATTTTTAAAATTTACACACCACTTCTCGACCATTGCCATCGACTATTTGGATGTCCAGTTGACAAAAGACATGGGCAATAAGAGATTTTGTTCTTCAATCTTCAGGAAGCCAACCTATTGCAACTCTTTTTTGCATTTCTCAAGCTGTCATCCTTGGAAGCAGAAGAGGTCCATTGTTAAGGGCCAATTGGTTAGGGCTGCACGTATGTGTAGCTCCATTGATGCCTTTCACAATGAGTGCTCTCTACTTAAGGATTTTTTCCTAAATAGAGGTTATCCTGAAGATTTGATAGTTGAATTAATGGTAGAAGTGTCTTCCAAACATTTGAATGGCACTCTAACACCTCTACTTTCCTCCAATGTGGAATGGGCTAGGGGTGAAAGTTTACCAAACACACTAGAATCTTCCATTACACAAGCTTCGTTAACCGATGACAATAGTAAGGGGTTTGACTTTACTTCCAGTTTTATCACTGCCTTTAACACCAACTCAGGACAAATTTGTTCTATCATTAGGAAGAATTGGTTTTTCATCATGAATTCGGGACTACATGAAAGGCTAGGGTTCGCTCCCGCTTTTACATTTCGTAGGGGTAGTAACCTTAAAGATCTCTTGCAGAGAAATAAGAGCTTTGATCACGTGGTGAGAATGAAAGGAACAACTATATGTGGGTGCTGCAAGTGGTGTAGGTACCTCCGGGTTGGTAATTCTTTCGTTATAGGCAATAGAAAGTATTTCATTAATCATAAGATCAATTGCAATACTAAGGCCATAGTATACGTAGCATTCTGTGAATGCTGTACAGCATTCTATGTTGGTAAAATGGATCGGCGATTTCGCGACCGTATTTACCAACACATTTATGCCATTAATCATAAAAAAAGTGACAATGCCCTCTCCAAGCACATTTTGAGTAACAGTGGTCACAGTTTCCAATTTATGGGCATCGACAATATTAGAATGGACATTAGAGGGGGACCTCAATCTTTAATAGTAGAGAGCAGGGAATTAGAATGGCAGCTTCAATTAGATGCCTTCTCATATCCCGGGCTCAACGATAACTGCAATATTGCAGCTATATTGAAGTATAGGAGTTATCTTAGATAAAGCATGTAGTTACTCATGAACCCCTCTTTAGTTTGTCTTTAATATAGCAGAGGGGTGTCCAGGTTGAGCAGGCACACTTTACATGCATTCTGAAATACTACTTTGAAAATCATTTTGGTCATTCATTTAAATGTGACATCTACTTACATTGTTTCAGTCTATTATTATATTACTAATTGTACCTTTCACAAGTGGTATTTTGTATATGGCCCACTTGCCTATTTCTTTAAGGTCACTTTACTGATAGGCTAATGTATGCTAGTTTTTTCCTGGCATTTTCTTTTGTTTTTACATTTTTAAATTTTTAAACTTGTATAGTTTAAATCCTTGTATTTTTATTTTTGCATATATGTATTTTAAAATAATACTTGGTTCGATGCAGTTAAGGAAGTGACGTCAATTGGCGCCACCTCTTTACCTTGTTAAACTTGTGAGCCTTTGCTCCGTTTTTGCTGATGAAGCTTCTGGTTTGCTGGAAGCGAAAACGCTCTTGTTTATTAAATAAAATTGCGTTCTGAAGCTGGTTTTCTGGCCTTTTTGGAGCATCGCTTTTCGTGGTTTTACAGTGGTCTTTGATGGGAACTCTCTTAATACCTCCTGAGCTCTGAGAGGTATGGCTGTGACAGTCCTACACTTCAGGTCATTTAGTCGCAGGCCATCAGGAGGTCCTCCCAACTTCTGCTCAACCACCCTTTCCATTGCCAAGAGCTGTACCCAGAGCTCTGGTCTCTCAGGTGATAAGCTACCTAACACATGAATGGGGAGCCATGTACAGATATTCTATAGTCCTTTCTCTGACAGAATTTTAAAGTCCTATATCAGTTTACCCAACAAAATGATGCAGCTTTGTAAATGAACCAGTAACACACAAAAGCAAAACACCAGCAAGAGGGTCCAATCACTGATTGAAACAGAGATTTATTAAAGATAAAATAAAAAACAAAAAATAATCGCTTTTGTCTCACTCTGGAAACTTCATCAGAATACAGCCATCTTGAAATGCAACCTTATATAATACAAGCTGTCCTAAACTATTGGTTAATTACTGCTTAATTAAACTTGTGCATGTTATACTTCCATTGCTTTCTTAAAGTTACAGTACTTGTTCATTTAACATAATCATTGATTAAACATTACAAATCATAACACAGTGTGAAACAAACTTCAGCTATAAACCATTATCTAAAAACACATTACAATAGAATACTTTTTGAATAAAAACATTATTACAAAATGCACAATACAAAAATGTTGAAACCCTTCCTGAAATGCTGAAAATTCTAAAGTCTACTAGCCTCCATCTGTAAAATGGGGGAAATGGAGGTGTACTCATTTAAACTTGGTGGGAAGGGGGCACCTAATCTAAGCTGCCATACCAATTCATGCTTTACTAACAGATTTTTTCCAGTTCCCCTGTTGTGGGCTTTGCAGTATATGCTCCAAAATGTCAAAAAGAAACTTCTTAAAAGAAGGGAAGGCTAAGGAATGTTTATATAAAACACTGTTTTCTTTTTTATTAACAATATTGTAAGTATGTTCGTAAATACTTGTCTTAAACATATGCTTGGTTTTGCCTACATAAAATGCCAGAAAAAGGAACCAAAGGACAGGAGCAATGAACAAGAAGTTAATATTAAAAAGCATATTTCATAATTCAGTCCCCCTCTGCACCTGACTATTCGCATTTTTGAAAAGGCAGTTATAGAAGAATTGTACAATATGAGTTAGTCTATCAACAGATATATTTCCAACCTGGCCAAAGAAGAAAAATTGCCATTTGATAAGGTACGGAATGCTAGAGTGGTATGAATTATGAAACTTGATAAAGGGGGTGGCACTGTGTTATATGATGCCCTTGACTATTCTAACACTACGCTAGAGATTCTACACAATGCTGAGGTGTACACCACTGTTTCTAAAAATCAAATAAGCATAGCATACCATAGATTTGATTTATTTTTGGAAGAATATTTATTAGTCCAAATAACACACATTGAGATATTTCATTTTTTATTGAATCCAAGTTAGACCAATAGTGTCAGCACAGGGGTCTAAAACCTATCCTGTGGCAATTCTTATTAATAGGTGGCTGAAGCACATTTATGAAGTGGTCCTCTATCTCCTGAAAGATTCGTGGGACTTTTGAGGAAGGTTGAAAAAAGATGTGTGCAACAAAGATCTCATACTTGTAACTGTGGATGTTGTTGATTTGTTCACAGTGATTCCGAGGACAGAAGGCTTGGAATTTTTTCGTGATAGTCTCAATCAGTTCTCCCCTTTTTCTAATGAAAAAATCAACCTGATGGTTGAAATGAACTCCATAGTTTTAGAGAACAATTGTATTATTTTTGAAGGAGAGATTTTAAACAAATTAGGGGGTTCTATGGGTGCGGTCTGTGCCCCAATATTTGCTAACTTGGTTTTGCTTAGTTGGGAGAACAAATATATCTTTAATAGCCCTTTTTTAAAATTAAACTTTACCTGAGATACCTTGGCAATATTTTTATGTTATTGGATGCTGCTGAGGATGAAATATACTTTTTTGTACAATATGTAAATAACACCACATATTTTTTTTTTACAGTTTACTTACACTTTGAATAGAGAGAAGATTAATTATCTTGACACACTTATATCCCATACAGTGTCAAGGTTTAAATCTAATGTTTACAGGAAAGCAACATTCTGTAATTCCTACTTACACTATGGCAGTTGCTACCTCCTTTCACAAAATAAAGAGTTTAGTGAAATGACAATGCACCATCTTGGTCAGAATGACATCCCTTCAAGAGTTGGATAAGTTAAAGAAAATGTTTTTGATTAGAGGATACCCTATCAACTTGGTAAGTTCCATTTGAGAAGCAGTTTTTGCAGATTTGGGGGGGGGTAAATATAAATCACTTTTAGGTACTGGTCTAGAAAGCAAGTATTCATCTCAAAATAAAGGGAAGTATGAGAAATCTTATACAGTAAATATTCTAAGGAACTTAAAGAAATTGCCAAGAAAAGTTGGAACATTTTTAAAGTCAACCCAGTTCTTTATAATATTGTTGGGTCTAAACCCGCTTTTATTTTTAAGACAGCACCAAATCTGAAAAATTCTTTTGAAAGTTGTGTCAATCAATCACTACCACAAAAAAGTGGGAATGACATGCTGTGGGCATTGTCAGCAATGTGGATTTATTGCCAAGAAACAAACATTTATGTTAGAGAAGATCATAACATTTAGGGTTACTTTTCATATAGGTAATTGTGCTACACAAGGGATGGTCTACCTGACTTTGTGCTCGGGCTGTTCTACATTTTAGGCAAAACCAAATGCATATTTACAGACATACTTACAATATTGTTAATAAAAAAGAAAACAGTGCTCTATATAAACATTCCTTAGCCTGCCCTTCTTTTAAAAAGTTTATTTTTTGTATTTTAGAGCATGTAGTGCAAAGCCCACGGGGGGGGGGGGGTGGAAAAATCTATTAGCAAAGTGTGACTTGATATACTAGCTTAGATTAGGTGCCACCTTCCCATCAAGTTTAAATGAGAACACCTCCATCTCCCCCATTTTAACAGAAGATGGCCAGTAAGCTTTAAAATTTTCAACATTTCAGGAAGGGTTTGCAACATTTTACTATTACGCATTTTATAACAATGTTTTTATTCATTAAGTATTCTATTGTGACATTTTTAGATAATGTTTTTATAGTTTGTTTCTTACTATGTTATGGTTTGTAGTGGTTTGTCAAATAAAGAAGTACTGTCACTTTAAGAAAGCAATGGAAATATAATATGCACAAGTTTAACTACGTAGTAATTAACCGATAGTTTAGGACTTGTATTATATAAGGTTGCATTTCAAGATGGCTTGTATTCTGATGAATTCTCCAGAGGGAGAAGAAAGCCCTTAATTATTTTTTATTTTTTATTTTATCTTTATTACATCTCTCTTTTGATCAATGTTTGGACCCTCTTGCTGGCGCTTTGTTTAGGTTCATAGGTTCATAGGTAGGTACTAGGATATCTGCCCAAAGGCATATACAAGCCTAGCCAGAATGTGTTGGCTTTCACTGCCCCCTTAGATTAGTTCCCTGTGCCTCTGTTCAGCAGAGCCACTGAAGTGATCCCCGGGGTAAACTTTCTGTTTCGCATCCACTCGTCAAGGTTTCTTTTGAAGAGTGTTAACGAGGAGCTCTGCCTAATGTAGATTGGAATCTTGTTCCAAAGCAGGGGAAGTCTCTGGGACAGGAATCTATGCCTCCAGCACGTCCTATTTATTGTTGTGGTGAGGTTTAGATCCCTAGAGCGTGTGGTTCGAGGGGATAAGGTTTTCTTTAGGTGGAGCATGTCCATCAATTCTGGGTTGGACATGGCCTTGTATATCAGGCAGAGACCACCTCTGAGTAGGCGGTATGCAACCGAGTACAGATGGAGTTTCTTCAGTCGAGCTGCATAGGACATCTGTTTGAGGCCAGTGATCCTCTTGGTGAGGTACTTCTGTGGTCTTTCCAGCTGTTGCAGGTGTCTTCTAAGGTACATCCCAAATGGGGCATTGTACTCAATGATGGGTCTGATGAGTGATGAGTAGAGGGGGCACAATGACCTCTTTTGATCTGGATGCAAACCCTTTTGTGATTAGGTGGGCCACGTAGAAGGATTTTCTAATCACTTTGGCAATGTGATTATCAAAGGTGAGATTACTATCTACTTGAGTCCCTAGATCCCTTATTATGTCTTCTGTATTTAGGGGACTACCACCTATGTGTTAGTTTGTGGGTACTTTGTTTTTTCCAAAGGGGATGACTATGCACTTTTTGGCATTTAGCTTGAGGCCATGATTTTGACATAGGTATCTGTCTCAGTGAGACCCTTTTGGAGGATGACTATGTCAGCCGGAGAGTCAATTATAGCCCCTAGTTTGCAGTCATCTGTGAACTTGCCAGCCATAGTCCTCTTGTGCTTGCCTGTACCTCTGAGAAGTATATGCAGAACAGGAGGGATCCAAAGACTGAGCCCTGGGGAATGCCACTTGTAACCGGGTTAGAGTCAGACCTAGCTTCTGCAACTCTCACCATGTGGGTTCTCTCCATGAGCCAGTTGGCAACCCATCTTGTGATGTAGGGATTTATGTTCAGGCTGGTGAGTTTGTCTATAATACCAGAATGGGGAATGGTGTTGAAGGCCTTTGCGAGGTCTAGCTAGGTTGTGTGTACCACCTTTCCCTCATCTATAGCCTTGGTAACTGTCTCAAAGAAGTCCACCAGGTTTAGGAGGCATGATCTTCCCTTAACAAAGCTGAATTGGGTAGGGTCCAGTGTTTGGAGGTTCCCAATGTCTCTGTTAATGAGTTCCATGATGATGCGCTCCAAGCCTTGCAGACCAAGCTAGTCAGGCTTATAGGGCGATAGTTCCTGGGGTCTGTTGTGGCTCCACCTTTGTGGAGTGAAATAACCGTTGCTGTGTGCCACTCTATGGGTACATAGCCTGTGGAGAGGCTGAGTTTGAACAGTGTGTTTAAGTGAGGGGTTAGTTCATCTTTGAGCTCATGTAGGATGCAGCCTGGGACACCGTCCGGTCCCATTGATGCTGTGTTTTTGGCTTTGGAGAGGGCTGAGTGTCTGTGATTTCATGGACTCTACATTCTTCTGGTATGGTTGTGGGCCCTTTTGGGGGTGAGAGGGGGGTGAAGTTTGTGCTGAACCTGTCTGCTAGGATGTTGACGATATCGGTTGGTTCAGTGTATTTTGTGACATTTTGCACTAACTCCGAGCAGATCTGAGCATTGCCGCTTAGATTCTTGACATAGCTAAAGAATGCCTTGTGGTTATCTTTGGAGTCCTTAGCAATTTTTCTTTCGAAGCTCGCCTTGGATTATTTTATGAGGGATCATAGTTTCTTGCTGATACTGATCAGGGATGTCTTCACTTCTTGGGATTTTACTCTTTTCTGTACTAGTTTCCTCCTTCTATTGTATAGCTTGTTTATGGCAGGAGTTCACCAGACTAGTTTCCTTTACTTGGAGGAGTGAGTCTTAGTTTTGCTTGGGATGGCAGCTTGGACAGCGTTATCCTTCAGCATGGGGGCTTTGAAACTTTCCACCTCAGTCTTAAGTAACGTGAAGTTTGTTTTTGAAAAGTTTTTTCACAGTGGTTTCCTTCTCCAGGGATGGGGGTGGAATGTGGATATCCAAAGTGATTTGTTTATTGTTTATTGTCAGATCTAACCAGCAAGGGGTTGACCTCCAGTGTGGAACACCGGTCGCCCATGTTGGTGATGACCAGGTACAATATGTTATCACCTCTGGTGGGAGTGTTAAACCAAGGCGTTTGAGTTTATAAATTCTAGGAAATGTTGGGCAAGGGAGTTAGTACTTGGGTAGTTCTCCCAGTTAATGTTTGGGTAATTGAAATCACCCAATATTAGGGTGTTTGGTAGGATCTTTATGTTTCCCAGTGTTTCCAGAAATGCGGAATGGGGGTCCTGGGACATGGTGGGTGATCTGTAGCAAGCTACAATTTGACTTGCAGTTTTGCCTGTTGTTAGTTGCACGTGGATGATCTCTGAAGCATCGCGCTGTGCCACTAACCTGGAGGTGTGGGTATCCTTGATGAATATAGATACACCCCCGTCTTTTGTATTTCTGTTTGGGTTCTATGGCCAAAATGTATAGTATGAGTTGTAGCCTGGTAGTGCTGGGGTGATCTCTGGAGCCTTAAACCAGGTTTCTGTTACTGCACATATATCAATTTTCTCCATACTGAGGAGTGCCTCGAGTGTGTGCATTTTGAGGTTTAGACTTCTGGAATTGAGTAGCATTACCTTCAGTTTTTTGTTACTTGTGCTATTTATGGCAGTGGGTTTGTCTTTTGAGACTTGCCTAAAAAAGGCACTATGGGGGGTGGCAAGAGCCTTTGTCAGTATTCGAAAGCCTAAGGGTGACATGTGCAAGCCATCTCAAGCATGTCATCCCAGGCGGACAGACACTGGATCCCCTTTGAATGACACCAGAAACTTAGCCAATTGTTGAAATCGAGAATTTTTTCTTTATTCCATGGTATCATTCTTGGTGAGGGCAGGATGCTACTCAAGGTCAGGGTAATATCGGCCTGGGCTACATGATCAGAGAGCTCTTCCATGTCTCTTTTCATGTAGTCTAGGGAGGTATGGCTCAGGTCATTCACACCAACGTGGATAATGACAGAGCCATATTTGTACTTGTTTTGGAGTGACTTGAGTGCTTGTGTTATGTGGTGGATGCTGACACCCGACAGGTAGCTAACAGTAACCTTCTCCTTATTCAGCCTAGTGAGTGATCATTGGCATGGCACTACATTATATATGTTCCACCCTGAAATATTTATCCTAGCCAAAACAGAATAAAGGTATTTGCCTAAGTGGGCTATTATGACTTTAAAAATGTTATAAATAAAGAAAATAACAGATACATTCTTACAATAACTATATAGAGTCACCTATTGCTAGTATGTTGGGTATGTTATTTTGCATTAAGGGCTGTGATTGCGTGGCACACTGGTTTTGTGAAGTATGTGTTTCATGGTTTGTGTTGGGAGGGTGGAGTTTGCTTGGATGCCTGCTTTGGAGGTCTCTGTTGCTTTTGCAGATTTTTATTTAGAGCCTCCGAGTATGTTTTTGTGTATTTATGTGTGTTTTTTGCTGATGCTGGTTTAATGGGTCTATGTGAGACTGGTGGTGTGATGCAAGAATTTCCCTTCTCCTCTTGACTGTCTGATCCAGTCTTGGGATGAGAGAGCTTAGCCCCCAGTTTGGCTGTATAATTACATCTCTTGCATGTATTAGTGTTTGGTGGTAGGAGGAGAGGGTTGTCTATGTACACGAGGCAGTTGTAACATTGCCTCAGAATGCACAGATTCACCAGTTAGACTAGAGAGTACACCAGAAACTGCACTTTGGACATGCCTGGATAGGTACAGTGAACTGTTTTACTGGATGGCTGGTAAGGTCGAATAGAGAGCCTTGTCTTGCACAGTACAGGAGGGTCTAGTGCTAGGGTTTATAAGTGCTTGCTATGAGTTTTGAGCAAGTGCTGGGCTGAGAAATTAATGGCTTAAGTGCTTAAGTTGAAAGTGTGTCTAGTTCCAAGGGAAAAATTAAAGAGGAGACTTTGTGGAGCTGGGAATAGTTTTACCCTAGCTATTGTTTCTGAGTGTTCCTACGTCAGTTTCTAAATGCAGCTCATTGGCATAGCACACAGAAGTCATACCTCTCCTTTAAACAATCCAGCACTTCCAGATGCCATTTACATTTCAACTACTAAGAAAAATAAACAATAATGTTGCACTTATGTGTCATTTTTATGTATGAAGTATTTCATTAGTTGTGATGTTTAACTATCATGTTCTTTATTAGCTTCCTGTGATTCATATACAACACAGTGTTATTACCCAATCAGTTCAGTTTGTGCGGAGGGGGTCCACATTAGGGAAGCAGAGTACAGAAACCATCATGTATACCCATTGAATTATAGTGGGATTTTTTTTTTAATTACAGAATGTATTGTTGTTTAGAAGCACCTTGGGCAATAGTGCCTGGCCATCGTCCATGCACATGCTCCAAGGTGTATGTTGCAGGAGATTATTACTTTATACCTACAATCCCATGTCACACCCTTAACACCAAGCCTACCTATGTTGGGGGTCCAAATAATCCCTTCCTAAGCCTCTTAGGCCTCCTAGCCAAAGAATTAATGTGCATGGACCTCAGTAGCACACTCACACCTCACACAACAAATACAGTATTATTTCCACAACAGGCAAAGGTCACCAAAACTGTATGTAAAAGTCCCTAAAAATAGTCACAGCATACTGCCAGGCATGAAAATGCCCCTGTCATAGATGACTGAATTGTTAATCATACTGATACACCCCTCACCAGACTGAGCAATGAAAGAATGACGGTCAGCTGTCTCTCAGGCGCCAGAATTTACAAAGTCAACTCTTAAAGCATTTCATAAACCCCTTCACTTCAAATATGCCTACAACCTGGATGTTGCACATGTGGAAGTGAATGACCTTTGATGCTCCAGCTTGGATGGTGTAAAGGGAGATATGGCTAAGCTCTATAAATATTTTTCTGAGGATTGTCTGCAACTCGTCTTAAGTAGTATACTGTCATCACTGCAAATGAAGCCATGATGCAAACAAAAAATAATGAGTGTCAACAACAGACTTAATGAACGCTGTCATTACAGGCTGAGATCTAATGGGTATCAGCTTGGAAGGAGATGGTCACCAAGAAATATGCTGTGTACCTCTTCCCTGGGACATATGCAAAGATGTTTTCTACCAGCATACTGTCTGTGTAGTGAAAGTCTGCCTTCTGCGCCTGTCAGCCTAGCAGTATTAAACCAAACCTATATTAATATAGCACTTCTCAATGCTAGTAGCCTAAATAAAAAGTTTCCCACCATCAAGACCTCCCTAACCCTTGAAAATACAGATATCTTTATGGTTACAGAAATGCAGCTCCAGTATACTGACAACATTCCTTCTCTTCCCTCTACCTAGTGTGGTTGCATCTCTAGTGATGGACATGTCTGTTTATATTCAAAATCCTATTATCTGACATTAAATCCAGCAGGAAAATGACCCTATAACTCTAACATATCCAGACAGCTACTAGCAAGTTCACCTTGCAAGTCATGCATGACTAACTATGGAACTATTTCCATGAAACTTGCAGCCCATGAAACCTATAGCAAATTAGAATCCCTAGCTATTGAACCCAACATAATCATTCTAAGTGATTTCAGCTATATATCCATAAGCTTTGCAACATACACTACAAATAACATATATACAAAATGATTTTTGGACATCATCAATTGCAACACTCTAATCAGGTGATCAAGCCTATTAGAGCTGTTTTTTATGAATATGGCACCATAATGTACAATATTTGTAGATGCCCCTTCTTTGATCAGATCTGACCACTCTCCCATAGTATTCTTCATACAGTCCCACCCTAGCATGACCATAAACTCCACTGCCTTCAGAGACTTTTTCAAGGCTAGCTTCCTAGCACTAGTTTCTGACCTAATGTGCTCTCCACCCCTTGAGCACCTTATAACTAAAATGGACACTTCTATCTCAGATTTATATTCCCACTTCATTCCCTTCAAAGATGCTTCTGTCCCAGTTCATCACAAATTCAGTGCCAAGTTCAGAAACAAACCAGTTTTGTGCTACCCTACCATCAACAAATTCACAATAAGAGAAATAAATCCTAGCCCTAAGAAATAAATAAAGAAAGCAAAAGATTATGACCTGCAAAACTAATTATTAATTAAATATTACTTCTATAGCCAAAGCTACCCATAAAGCCTTCGTCAGCTTTTCTTCAGCTATGTCAGAAACTTCAGAAACAGTACCTGGAACTGCAGTAAGCTAACATCAAGTGGCACCACCCACTCTAACCCTAAGGATATCATGAATATATTAGTGGACATATTTAGCTCAAATGCCTCTTCTCTGTCCCCTTCATGCTTTCCCCAACATACTATTGACACCTCCTCCTATGTTTACCTCAGCACAGGTACTAAATGCTCTCTCCAAAAAATAGAAACACTTGCTCTATTGATACCATACTAGGCTGTTTCCTTGTTAGAATAAAACACTGCTCTGCAGACTCCCTTACAAATCTATTCAGCCTCAGGCTCTCCACTGGTTATGTATGTGACACTTGGAAAATAGATGTTATAATCCCTCTCCACAAGACTGGCCTAACCACTGACCATGGGAACTATAAACCAATTAGCCTTATCTTTCTTGTTTGTCAAGTAATGGAACCTATCCTCACTGAATTCATAAATAAGGATATTTAGCACTTAAAATCCCTTGAACCAAACCAAATTATCTTTCTGAAGGCCAGATCCTGCCTACTTAATTTAGCTGACTTTTTTTGAAACAGTCACAGATTGATACACACTGTCTTCCAGACATAGCCAAGACATTACACTAGCACACACTCTGGCATTATTAATATACTGACCCAATTAAAATAAACCTTATGTAATTCATAATGGAGATCATATATGACACCAAACATGAAGGGAATCAAATACAACACCAAATGTACAGGTACAGAGATTTCTGTTTTTTCTAAACACAAACTCCCTGGACCAAACTGTCAATATGCTAACCAGGGGCACAAACATAGTGATCATCACTAATATGGGAGAGTGCTGCACACCTCCTAGTGTAATGTCCTCTCTGTCAAGGTCCCACCACAAAATGGTCTCATTTGAAGTAAAAATAAAACCCAGAAGCCCAGATAACGCTAAGGCTAACCTTCTACTATTAAGTGATAACCTGGCAAAATTTCAAGCCCCTTTAAACCCTGAGAACACTCCTGCCTATGCTGAACTGTTCGAAGAAACCCTATATAAGCATGTTAATAACTGCATATTGGCAACTATACCCACCAGGAATAAGTACAGAACAGACTCAAAAAAAAATCAATGGGCTATATAAAAATTAGAGGATAAAAGCACTCTCATTAAACTAAACAAACAGCTCAGAGGACAAATAGTCTATCAAAGCCAAATTTGAGGTAAATTTGGCCACCCAGGCCAAGAACAACCACAAGGAATTCTTTACCTATATCCGCAATCTCAAAGGCAATACACAATTGTATGCATAGCTCATTGTTAATGGATCAATCTGTTCTGAGCCAGAGGATATAGCAAACCTACTGGCAGATAAATTCACATCTAACTTTATCTCTCTGTCTGCCCAATCTCCCTTCAGGAAATACCATCAAATATAACTCCCCTTGCTATCACTAGGAAACAGGTCCTTGATGCTTTCTCTAAGGCAAGAATACTACATCGATAGACCCAGATAATATCCCAGGACGCCTTCTAAATAGCATGAAACATGACCTATCCGGCCATCTGGAATCACCATTTAACTATAGTCTCCAAAATGCTTCATGCCTCATGAATGAAAAGCAGCAACTGTCATCCCTCTGCACAAAGGCAGACCATCTGCAGACCCTGCAAACACCAGACTCTGGAAATTACAGACCCATAAGTCTCACTAGTCTCATATGCAAATCCATAGAAAAAATTATTGTAGAAATGAGCAATAAGGACATAAGAAACCTCTGGGCTCTAGATTCACTATAGTTTGGTTTCATCTGTGGCAGATCATACCTACTCAACCTGGAGGACTTCTTAGAGAAGGACAACAAAGTAATGGATGAGGCAAAATGGTTCACACTGCCTACCATGACCTGACCAAGGCATTTGATACAATACCCCACTTGTGTGTATTGACAAACACAAGAGGTTTGGTATAAACCCTTAAGTCACCAGATGGATAGCTAGTTGGCCCACAGACAGAACCCAGGAAGATAGAATAGAGGAGTCAACCTCTACAAAGAGGCCAGTCACAAGTGAAGCCCCTCAGAGATCAATTCCAGGGGCCACCCCTTTTTAGCATCTACTTCTCTGACATCAAGGCCAAAGTCATGGGCCTCGAGCTGACCAGATTTGCAAACTGTTGCAAACTATGAGCAGTCATACAATCATCCACCACCCCTAATTCTCTCCAGGAAGGGCTGACACAGCCAAATAACTTGTGTCAAAGCCATGGAGCAAAACTAAATGCCATGAAATGTATAATAGTATCCTTCAGGAAGGCATTCACCCATGATATCTATCATATTGACAATACACCCTTAAGAGTCAACCCAGTAGTCAGGGACTTGGGGGCACACATAGACAGTAGCCAAGCCTTTGACCATATTCCATCACATGTCTACAGCAGTGAGTAAATCATTCTATGTTGTGCAACTTATAAACAAAGGTATGGAATCTATGTCCATGGAGGTCATTGTTCCATTGTATTCAGCATTTATCACACCTATCATTAAGCACAATACTCCCTTTGGTATGTACCTAACCAAGCACATTCAGCAATTGAAGCGTCCACAGAGGTTCCTCACTAAAAGAATACATGGCATAAGTAATATGTCCCGTGTAGACCTCCCAAAGCCCTGTCCTTGTATTCTGTCTCCTACAGGCTGTTGAGAGGAGATCTATGCTTAGCATACAAGGCATTGTTGAACTCCACCCTGATGAACCCCCTGCATATCCAGAAAATAAACAGTACCATACCTAACCATTCTAAAGACTTCAGCCTTCCTTGTGATATAAATAGGACCTGCTGGAGAGACAATTATGTATCCCAGAGATTAACCCTTCTATGAAACAGGCTTCTAATCCATGTGAAGGAGAGTTCCTCCCTAACCCAATTTAAGTGTAGTTTGGACAACTGAATGGGGAACAGGAAATTCATCCCTGATTTGGCACCTATGTTTCCAGTGGACACATACAGCCTATAAATAGTTAATCTCCCAGGCCTCTGCTTGCAAATGTTTCATTTCCCAAGCTCCAGCTTACACCTAGCAAGGATACCAGAACTTATCAGAGATTTGGGATGCATGGCTAGCCTTAGAAAGGACCCAGTGGTCATTAGCCTAGTACACACCAAAGAAAATAGTGGATAACAAACTGGCTAATAGGCAGAATCTGTTCAGTCAGGGCTGGTGGCGTATCTTCCTTATAAAGGCTGTCTGTAATATCCTGCAGGGATCCATTCTGGCACTACTACTTTTCAGTATAGACTTTCTTTTTGCACTGTTAGCCCCCACAGTCTGGAAATCATCAGCCCCCTCCATACTAATGGGTCAGGAAGGGCCATTCTCCAGACAGTCATCAATATGTGTGATTCAAGGGCTTTTACTTTATCCACAACACCCCATAGATGCTCAGCTAAGGATCAAAATGGGGACATGCAGTTGTTTGACTGTGCTGGATGTCCCTCGGTTGCACAAGGGGTGCTGCCAGCAAGTAGTCTCATTGCCTTTCCTCAAGCACAGGAAGTATTTTTGCCTAGTCTTCCCAACAAATCGCACTACCCTTTGTGCTCTGCAAGCAATAATCTTCCCGTCTTCATATAAAAAGCAAGTGGGTCACACCTCTAAAATCCTCTCCCTCCCTGCCTGACTCCCCCAGTACTGGGCAACTATTTGAACCCTGATTGCCTAGGATACAGGGAGTGCTCCAGTCCTCTGTGCAGAGAGCCAGTCATTCTGCAGCATATGCATTGCTATCTAAACTAACATCAATTATCTCTGGCTGAGCAAGTTTGCTGATGACTGTAAGCTTGCTGCTGACCTGAACAATCCATATGACACCAGTATTCTTCAAGAGGGCCTTACTCATACAAATTCGTAGAGTCAGGACCATGGATGAAATCTTAATGCAAAACTGTTGTATTGTATTCAGTGGGAAACAAGAACACCCCTACACTAACCACATAAATGACATCCCCTTCTATATAAATGCTGTTATTAGAGACCTGGGCACATTCATAGATAATGAGCTCTCCTTTTACCACCATGTATCAGATGCCATTAGGAAATCCTTCCACATAGCCAAACTGATTACTAAATGCATATCATCCAGGACCAAAAATTATTAGTTTCAATCTACTCTTCCTTTATAAGGCCTGTATTAGAATATAATACTCCATATGGTGTGTATGCAAAGCATATGGTCAGCTAGAAAAAAACACAATTTTTCCTCAGCAAAGAAAATTATGAGGTTGAGATCCCTAAGATATACAGATCATCTAAAAGCTCTTTCACTATATTCTGTTCCTAATGGACTCCTCCTAGCCTCAAAGACTGCAGATGACCCTGTCCTACTTGGCCTAATACTTATTCATAAAACTGGAAACACCACAAATATCTACTCTGGGAATCTAAGCCTGCACTGAAATATAAAAGGGCCATTTAGCAAGAAGTATATCATTCCCAGAGAATGTTCAGCCTTTGGAATAAGCTTCCACTCCACATCAAGCAAAGTAGCTCCTGCAATCTCTTTAAATCTAACCTAGACAAATGAATGGATAACTATAATAGCACCCTGAGTCTAGCCCCTTGAACCCTCACAGACTGGGGAAGTAAGTAAACTGCAGTGGCTAGTCTCTTCCTGGTCTTCTAGATCAATTGCCTAGTATACTCCTATGAACCTCTGAATTTATGAACAAATTGGTCTTTTACAAATATCTGTTCTGTCATTTGCAATATTTCATTTCTTCCCCTTGTGTCTTGTTGTTTTTCTTCTTCTTCTCAAAGCACAACTGATTTATATCTTTGTGCTCCTGAGAGGAACTTACATAGGTTCATAAGTAAGTACTAGGCAATGTCTGCAGTCCATTACAAGCCTAGCCAAAAAATACTATTTAAACGTTCCATCTTGCCTCAAAAAAGGGCAAGACATAATTTACAATCACAGTTTCTCATGTGAAATTACTATAGAGCCCCCAATCTTAGCTTCCCATTTAAAGCATATATGTTCCATCAGCCCACATGGCACAGAAGCTTTGTACTTGTTTGTACTGCCAGTAATCTTAATTAAAGAAATGCATCAGAGCATTGAAGGGGTCTGGACAGGAAGGTGTAGCAGAGCAGGTGACTAAGCTCCTGTTCTGCCACATTACAGGATGCTAAGGGTTTAAATCACTGCAGCATCTCCACAGGGTGTGGCCAGAGAGTTGTAACTGTAAAGTCTGTCTAGCTAATGAGGATGCATGCAGATATGCAGGTGGGGATGCATACAGAACCATGCCCATGTATGCCTCTATAATATATATATATATATATATATATATATATATATATATATATATATATATATATATATATATATATATATATATGCCAGCTTGGTACAGAGGGAGAAACTAGTGTCTCAATTTTATCACTACATGTCAGGCAGCCACTGTGCAGGATTTTAGGAAGGCATGCCACATGCAAATATACTGGATGCCAACAATACAGCCCAATCATACTGTTCCTGATGACATGCTAGGGCCTTAGCAGGCTCATTAGGCAGTTACCATGGGAGCAGTGGCTCTCAGAACAGGTTACCAGGGAGCAGTGCAAATGTGAAAAATAAGCTGATATAAAAAGGGAATATGTGATGCTTACTACAGACATTTTTCACATGGATTTTCATTCACTGCCTGTAGTTTGCTGCAAGCCATCTTTTGTCTGTGCATTTTAAGCTAAATCATGTTGCTGTCAATATATACATTCTATTAACACTACAATCAGAAATAAAAGTCATATGCCAAGTTACTTATTAATATATTTTTAGTTTGTTGACTGGGGTAGTGGACTTATTCCTAATGACCCATTTCAGTTACAGCCCAAGAGTAAAATGCAAAAAAAAAAAAAAATGCATTACAGAGGACAGCATATATAGGCAGGCATATCAGTGAGAAAAACAAAATTATGCAAAAACAAGTATCTAAGTAACATGATTACACTTTACCTAATTACAGAAAACAGGTAACAAACAAGTGATTAAGCTATTGATTACAAAATCAGTTAAGTATATTTAAAATATTTACATCAGTAGGAAATCTAACCGTACAGACAGCAACTAACATGCCAATCAAAATTATATCTGAGCAGTAGAATGAAGAACAACAGTAAGGGAAGGAAGATAGATTATCATCATCATCTTCACCATCAACATTTCCCCATTTGTCCAATGTGACAGGAGGTGGGGGTGTCACATCAGCTGTTGCTACCTCTTTCACTTCAAAGACACTGCCCTACTTTGTTTGGCAGTCATGCCCAACTGTCACATGTCTTCTTTCACACAATCCATCCATCTCTTGGCTGGGCATGGCAGGTGTATGCTGGAAATGAAAAAAATGGATTTTTCTTGAAGAGGTACAAGAAAATCGATGCTAAACTCAGGAAAAGAGGTGCTGCTGCAAACTGATAGAGGAAAATTATCCCACTGGTTAGCACCAAGAATGGAAAATGAATGCCTGGCAGTGCTGGCAGGGGCGGTCATGAGTGAACAACCACTGTTGCTGCAACTATCGGGGGGGGGGGGGTCTCTGGCTTGCCACTTGGATTTAGCATGTGGAGGCACACTCCCCATGGTGGCAGCATGCAGAATAGAATGGAGAGCCACCAAGGGGATGGGGTTGTCAACAAGGGGAGGAGTAGGCTATGCCACAGGACCAGCCAGCTGGCCCACCCCCTACCACCCGACCTGCTCACTTGGGAATGGAATGATGGCTATGGCTGCTGAGATAGGAATGAATAGGTCTCAGGGATCTCACCTACCCAAGGAATGGTAGCTTCTGCCCCTGGAACAAACCGGCCATTGGGGGGCAGGTAGAGTCAGGTGAGGTCCTGCAAGGAAAACAAAGGCTGGAGAATGAATGGCCTGTGGATGGGAGCATGCCATAGAACAATGTGTATTATTTGTGTGGGTCCCAAAATCAAAGGTGGTGCCTGAGATGATTACTTTAGATAAGAGGTGAGGGCATCTGCTATTTAGGAATCTGTAGAGTAGAGTGAGAAACAGGGAAAAGGTTTGTTTCCTAAACTTCTACTCAGAACTCTTTAATAGCCACTTTCCCAGTACTCCCTAAATTAGATCTTGTTCACTGGGCTATTGTTCCAGTGTATCTAGCATCAGATGAGATCACTACAAATCAGCAGTCACAAAGTGCTTGCCAGAGATAAATGTCTTATTGGCATCCCGTCAGCTGGCAGTTCTGTGGTATCTGTATCATAAGAATATGACAAGTAATGACATCACTACAGTATGATAGCCAGCCATGTTGGTATGACCCAACTTAAACTAAATGTTTGGGTGCCTATTGGAGCTGGTGAGGAAGGAGAGGCATGAGGAAGCTGAAGCCTGTTCACCTATCTTCAGGCGGAGGGAAGTGCCATATGCTTGTCAGCACACTCTACATGGTAGATGTACTAGTGGAAAATATTGATCATTCAGAGAGATACTTGTCTGCAAGGGAAGTGCAAGGACAGGTGATCACATCATATTAATGCAAAGGCCCCCTGCATGCAAACCCTTAGATGCTAACATGCATGGAGTGTGAGGGATATAAAAATAAATAATTACTACCAGTATGTTTGCCTCTTACCCACAGGGGAATGAATGGATCAAAAGAGTGGGCACAATGGTCAGAGGAGGATTGTAGCATAAAGAAAAATCACTTAGTTTGGCCTTACTTAAGATGTTCACTCCCACCAGTGTTTCCTGCAGCAAGGCTTCTGATTTCCTCTTAAGAATACTGGTACCAGGGAATCCTGAATATGCACACCCTAAGGGTGGAAGACAATTTAAGTGATATGTAACGATACTTATGCTAAATCTGAATGGCCCAGACTCAATCCTGAACCAATGTCACTATAGATATCTCACCCATCGGTTCCACTTCAGCTTTTCTTGACTTCTGAAAGGATTTTTGTCAGTATATTTATTACCATTAACATCTGTTTTTATATATGTGGGAACAGTGTTAAAAGCATTATGTTTTGCAGAGTAAGCAGTTAATGTCTGGTAAAAGATTTTTTTTTTATTCTGGAATATCTAATAGTTACACCATTCAAAGACCTCAAACTCAGTTCAGAAGTCTCAAGCCATCTCCTTTTATGATGCAAGATTTTTTTTTACTTATTCCTTAATAAAATGTTCAGTTTTGCTTTATTTTTAAGTATCTGAGTCAAACACTGAGAAACTGCCCTTAGTATAACCTGTTACTTTAGCTACATCACTAGTAAACTGAATTATTTTCTCATTGGTGTCTGCATCTGTAGACATGAGTTTGAATGTTCCACCTGCACTTGTTTACTGTGAATCCTCAAGCAGCTCTGTTGACCTTTACTCTTGCTTCAAGAATTATAGTTTGGTTTAATGTTTTGATGTCACTCACTCACTCACTCACTCACTCACTCACTCACTCACTCACTCACTCACCTTCCTTCTACTTTTCCAAGTGAAAGTTGCTGTATCAGTAGATTAAGAATAAACCAAACATCTTTTACCCCACCTACCGATTCCAGCCTACCCTGAGGGATGCCTAAGTGTTTTTATTCCAGATGAAAGATCTAGTCATTTCAACATTTCCTGCTCACAACAACTCCAACAGCAGCCTTCCAGAGATCATCATTGTAAGATACTTGAACCTTATCAGCTGGCAATTCCCTGTCCATTGGAGAATCAGTTGTACTGTTAAGAAGAGAAGCTGGATTTCTACCACTTGGGCTATGGCTACATATTCGGTCAATACTCACATTTTATAATAATAATATAATAATGATAATATAATAAAATATATATTTCACAGACAATACAGCTGCTGTGGAACAGACTCCCCATCCACATAAAACAAAGTTCATCCCAGTCCATTTTCAAGTGCAATTTAGATCTATGGATGGAAGACAGAAAATTTACCCCAAGACTGCTCGTTGTGCTACTAAATGACAGAGGCAGCTCCTAAATGCTTCATCCCATGCATGGGTCCCCTCAAATTATCTATGGTATGATCCTAGCATACATCTCAACTGTCCAGATTTTCAAAGAATTCCCAGATTATTGTCTCATATTTTTGGACTGCTCCTCATAAAATGTGTGGTTTTCTGTCAAATCACTGGGATGATCTGCGGATTGAAGTCACTAAATAATTACATACATTCAAGTTTCAGACTTCAAATCCTTCAGAAAATATATGTTAAAACAAACCCTGTTATTTTAGCAACTTTCTACATTTATAAGAGCAATATTTAAAATCTGTCCCTATTTTGGGGCCTTTGTTCTCTTGTTATGTTATGCTTTGTCCAGATTTTTTGCACTAAGAAGTTGAGAGGTATGGATTCTAGTTATTCTTATTAGGGGTAGTATATAATCATTGACCATGGAATGGGTAAGGCTAACTATAAGCAAATGGGATAGGTTATTTTGAGCACAAAAAGGGAAACTGGATAGGCTTAAAATGGCCCACAAGGGCAGTTAGCCTAGTACTTACCTATGAACCTTTACGTCAAAACAGAAACATAGACTGATCTGTAAACCAAGAGCTATGCCCAAGTACTCAGGTCCTACTTCACAGCTGAAGGACCAACTCAGCTGCAAGACATCAGTCACTACCCTCCAACCCACTTATTTGCCTTACATTTGACAACCGGATTTTCTTTTACTTGTGCACAAGACCCCATGGTACTGTACTACTCCACTAAGGATAACTCCATCCCCACACATCAACTCTTTCCTAGAGCACCATCATAGCTTCAGTTTTGGAGGTACTGATTCTCATCCCATACATTTTTTACTGAATCGTGACTCATCAGAATTAATTTCAAACATCATGGTCAAATAAGACCAAGTAAGCAACATCTGTGAACCACAGAAACACTACTTCTAAGTCTCCAGATTGAACACTGTCACAAACTCAGCAATATTCTGCTATCCTGTTCATAAGTATCATAAACAGAAGTACTGGCAGGGTGTTTTCCTCATGGATACTTAGACCCACCTTGACAGACTTGAACTGACTGACAAGAGTGCATACACTATTTGCACTACATTCACACAGGGATCATACAACACACAACAGAGGTCCCGGTATCCTGTTTCCCTTACAGGACCTGTCTGAGCATGTCAGAAAATGCAAACATACACTTTGTCCAAGCCCACAAAATATCTGTAGGCTATATTAACTCCCATGACTCCTCATACAAATGCACAGAATTAAAATGCTTATTCACTGCTCTATGACCTAGATGGGATCAGTATTATCCCCCCTAAATATGATGTTTGACTATCAGCCACAGTCTCCTCTCCACAACTCTGGCATCATTTTTTTCCAGAAAAGCTGAAGAGTGTGATTCCCCTGTAGCTGGAACACACCATGCAGTACCTTTTCTTAAATATAGGAGCTATCACTCCAGTTTATCAGTCCAGAGATAATATCTTCATATTCCATCCAACAAAGAGATTTCACCACAACCAAGTCTTCAGTATCTCTATCCAGATCTCAGGTGTTACTACTGTATAGGCTTCTTATTATCAAAGTAACTTCTTCTACAGCAAAACCAACTAAAGATGTCACTGACTGCCTCCTTGTAACCAGGCATGTCCACCAGGTTACGGGGTTCCCTATCATAGTTATTTACTTTTGTTATTTATTTGAATATGTTTACTGGGGTACAGCACTGATCTCAATGGTGCAATTTTAGTCTCATACTTTTTCTACCTCCCAACAGTCTTCCAAATAATAGTCAGCAAATCTCATTCTTTGCCTAGGTAAGGGCCTGTCTTCACCTCATGAGGCACCAAAAGATTTTTCAGAACATATTTGAGCTACTTGATAGCATTTACCAAACTCCTCCCCAAACTCCCTCCCTGTGCCTTAGCTGTCTCTTTAGCAACCACTTTCAATGCAGCCCTGTAGGCCAGCCAGTACCACCCAGATAAATTTGAAAAGCACTTCATGAACATTGCCTAGAAGACCACTTCCTCTAACTTAACCACTTGCCTCACTAATTGTATCCATTATCATATCCAAGGGTTACCCTGTGGAGACACTCTGCTTTCCAGCTGCAGTTCTTTGTTGCATCTTACTTACTGAGGTTATTTATATATATATATATATATATATATATATATATATATATATATATATATATATATATATATTGTTTGGACTCAATTGCCTCAATCTTGGCCAGAGCATAGTTGAAGTCTTCAGAAGGAAGTGATGAACTCATCTTGCATAGAAACTTCTGCCAAACATTTCCAAGTGACACTTGGTTCTACTTGTGAAAGAATTAGATACTGTCAACTCTGGAGTTTTGTACATAATTTCAGATTAACCTGTGTTATATGCCAGCATGACAAGATAAGGCATTATAAATAAATTCTTACATGTTGAGTAATACTCTGTTTGTACAGGATGTTTAAGGAGTTGAGCAGTGTTTTTTTACATTTCTAACTGCAGGTTTGTGAAGGAGATTCTAAATACAGGCTGTATCAGAGTCAGCTGATCTACAGATGAAGTCATCAAAATGTTTCCAGTTGCTATGTGTTTACTTTCAGAGACTGAAAGACAGTAAGGAACTTTAATAAACATATGTCTGTGATTTTCAAACAGTGAAATGAAATAAGAAGTGGAACAGGTGAGACAGTTAACCCAGTTTATAAAAGAGCCTGCTGAAGACACCTAAGTCAGTTATAGTTGTTCAGTTGAGTTCTGCTAATAGTTCACAGTTGTACTGAGCAGTGGGTATCCAATGGACTCACCAAGAACTGTAAGCCTGTCTTTGATCTTTTGTAATCTTTAGTTTAGACTAGGGACAGTATTCTTTAATTAGACATGAAATTATAACTAATTAGTCAGAGTTTTTCTAAATGTTGGATTTCTATCTTTCAGTATTAATTTCATTTTCCTGGTGATTAATTCCTGTTTGTTTATTGAAATTACTGTTTTACATTTTTAATAATTTTGCTCATTATTAAATATTTTTATTATCTTACATTGTGGCTGGTCAATTAATGAATTCTTTAGTGATTTGAGAGTGCTTATACCTGCTTTGTTATTTCCCAGGCCACTCCAAAAGCCTGGCTGCTTTAGGTCATTTTCTACCATTTGTTTTAATATCTAATTTTAATAATTGAACACCCCTTTAAAAGGGAATGTAGACTCTCAGATTGGTGGCAGCCTGTTACTGTATTATTTTGGGGGAAGGGGCGCAGTTGGAAATCTGTGTCAGGATTTCCCAGAAGTGTTTGGATGTGTGAGATTTAATTTATTTAAGTATGAGTGCATCAGAGGTCTTAAACTGGGACATATTGCTCTGGAGTGTATAATAAGGAATAGGGGTGGACAGAAGTATACAGTTCAGTCCCAAGTTATAGAGTGTGTTCCTGTTGTGCTCTTAGGGGAAATTGTGAAAATATTACTCTTGTTTAAGTGGTGGTCTCATTGGCGTCAATAGTGAGAATTGAAGTTCCTTAGATACTGACCCAGGATAGTAGGGGACATCACATATCAGTGGCAGTTCAGTGGGATAATAACCAAACGTCACATATTGGTGGCAGCAGTCTGGGAATTTTAATTGGACTTCAGTAGCCTGTGGGTAGTTGTCATTAAGGTATGCACTCTTGACAGCCACAAGGTAAGCATACAGAATTTCTGTCCAGATATAAGTGGAAGACTATAGTAAGCTAACAAAGAACCAGTTGGCCAAGGAGTGTGAAGCCAGAGACCTGGTGCATGTCATCCTGACTAAGGAAGCAATGAATTCAGCATTAGTTGCAGCTTCAGCTCAGACCAGCCATTTGGAGCATGTCCAGTTTGGTGTTGGGGATTTGCAACCTGCCGAGAAGGCCAGGCCATCTTTACCCCAGAGGACCTGAAAATCCTTCTGGAGTTAGAGAGACTGTGTCTGGAAGCCAAATGTCTTTAACTGGAATCAGCAGAGAGACTGCACTTGGAAGCCCAACAACTGGAGACTGAGGAGAGAATGAAATGTCTGGAAGCTGAGGAGAGGCAGTGTCAATATGAACTGGAAGCTGAAGAGAGGCAGTGTCGATATGAAGTGGAGGCCAAACATTTAGAAGCTGAGAAAAACAAGATACAGAGGTGGCATGAAGTAAGTGGAGCTTCTTACCCTTCAAGAGGGTCATGGAGGTAATGGGGAAGGGAATAACTGGACCCCGGAAGCCGTAAAAGTCAGTAAACTTTTTCCTCAGTAAAAGCATGGGGATGACATTGATAGTTTTATTCATATATTTGAGAGGTATGTAAGCAGTATGATGTTGACCATGAGCTCTGGGTTTGGCTTCTGACTCCCTTACTTCATGGCAAAGCATTTCATACCATAGCAAAACTGTCTGATGTAGATTGTTTGAATTATGATAAAGTAAATAACTGTCTTCTTGATTGTTTTTAAATAACACCTGAAGGTTATAGAAAAAGCTTCATGAACATAGATGTAAGGCAGATGAAAGTGTACATGATTATATTGCTGATTTAATTACTTACTTTCACAGATGGGTGAGTGGGTGTCATGTCACCACTTTTGAGGAACTGTCAGATCTTTTGGTGAGGGAACACACCCTTAGTACTTTGTCTGACGACATAAGAATCTGGTTAGCAGATCAAGAATGTAACTCTGCGGAGGAGTTGGGGAGAAAAGGGGATCTCTACTTAGGAAGCAGAGCACCAAAAGGGATGCCCAGTGATGCACATGCACATAAGGGAACCCATGGGGGTAGTCTAAACCATTTCAACACAGTACGCCAGTAACAGGGGGAAACTACTAGTCCAAGTACACGGTTAGGGACTGGATGTTTCAAATGTAACAAGAGGGGCCACATAGCCACATATCCATCAAGGCAAGGTGAGAAATAAAAGGTGAGGGAGTCAGGAAGTGGGAATAACAAACTGCCAGTGATAAATTATTTGGAAACAGGGGTGCCAAACTACCAACAAAATTTGTGTCCTATCATAGTAGACGTTAAACAGGTCACTGCTAAGAGAGACACAGGTTCTGATATAACCATTGTGAGGCCTGCAGTGGTTAGAGAAGAGCAGTACTTGCTTGGACAGTCCACTCCAGTGAGATCTTTGGGAGGAACCCCATTCCAGATACCTTTGGCTCGGGTTCATTTTGACTGAAAGGATGGAAGAGGAAGCAAGCAGGTAGGTGTGTTTGAGGATATTCCTGCAGATGTCCTGATAGAGAATGACTTTGATGATGCAATACCTTGTGTGCATGCAGTGCCATGCAGTCAGGCCTGTAGACAGACATGTAGGTCCTATAGCCTGGGGAGACCTAGACAGATCTCATACCTGAAGCTGGAACTGGTGTGGTGGCTGTTTCAGAGAAGAAGCTATCCTGTAGCATTACACCTGAAAGTAAGCCACAGCTGCTAGTGAGTACTGGTATCCCCTTGGACATGGTGACTGCAAGGACAGAAGTGAATGGTGATACCCAGACTGACAGTGAGGCACAGCTGTTGGAAGTTACTAGGCTTCCTGTGGAAGGGGAGCTGTGGAGAATCACAAAGGTAGAGTTGAGACAGTCTCAACTTACGGATCCTACATTACAGTTTGACAGAGGTGGCTAAGGAGGTACCTGAGGTTCAAGGAAGAGGGGAGTCTGTATACTGGAACAAAGGTTTGTTGTATAGAGAGTGGACTCCTGAAGGTGGGCTAGAAGGTGAGATAATACAGCAGTTGGTAGTGGCTAGAACTTACCGTCTGACACTTTTAGCCATAGCACATAACATCCCTTTCTCAGATCATATATGTATAAAACATACTAAGAGACATATTATGCAGAATTTTTACTGGCCTGGGATTGCAAAGAATGTGAATGGATATTGTAGGACTTGTGAACAGTTCCAAAAAGTTGGCAAGGCAGGAGACAAGATTAAGACTCTGTTAATGGCTTTGCCTGTTATTGAAGAGCCATTTCTGAGGGTGGCCATGGATATTGTGGGACCTCTGAGTACTCGAAGTTCTACAATGAAGAAATATATCCTGGTGGTAGTAGATTATGCTACCCGATACCCTGAGGTAGTTGCTTTATCATCTATTGAGGCAGAGAAGGTGGAAAATTCTTTGCTAGAAATTTTCAGCAGGGTATGTTTTACAAGGTACATACTGATGGCTCGAAGTGCCAACTTCATGTCAGACCTGCTGATTTGTTGTGTGTGTGAAGCTTTGTGGGGTGAAACATTTAAAGACCACCCCCTACCATCTCCAGACGAATGGTTAAGTCGCAAGGTTAAGTTCTACATTAAAGACTATGCTACGGGCATTTGCAGACCAGTTTAAAAGGGCAAAGTTAACCATTAAACCCTGTAAGTTTCAGATGGGTATGGCAGAGGTCACTTACTTAAGACACAGAGTTGGTGCAGAGGATTAAGGCTCTATGCTCCTAAGGAGCTGTTTCATGTAGTTAAAGGTACAGGGTTTGACTCTTTCTACTGCCAGTTGCCACAAATCATTTACTTTGGGAGGTTGGCATAATGGTTAAAATATTTATCTTACAGCCACAAGCTGCAGGGTTTTATTCTCACATGGGGTATATTGCTTGGCTTACAATGGCCCACAAGGTCAATCTATGAACTCTATCAATGGGAGTGATAAGATTAGACCAGAACCTGTCAAAGTGGAAGCTATACAAGCATGGGTAGTTCATCTTACTAAAAAGCAAGTCAGAGCATTTCTAGGGACAGCAGTGTACTTTAGAAAATGTGTGCCCAGTTATAGTACAATAGCTGCACCCCTTAATGACCTAACTAGGAAAAATAAACTGGATAAGGCATTGTGGACCACAAATTGCTGCCATTTGTTTTAATATCTAATTTTAATAATTGGATACCCCTTTAAAAGGGCATGTAGATGCTCTGATTAGTGGCAGCCTGTTACCGTATTATTTTGGGGGAAGGGACCCAGCTGGAAATTTGTGTCAGGCTTTCCTAGAAGTGTTAGGATGTGTGTGATTTAATTTATTTAAGTGTGGGTGTATCAGAAGTATTAAACTGGGACACATTCCTCTGGAGTGTGTAAAAAAGGAATTACATTAGGGTTGGACAGAAGTATACAGTTCAAACCCAGGTTACACAGAGTGTTCCTGTTGTACTCTTAGGGGAAATTGTGAAAATATAACTCCTGTTTAAGTGGCTGTTTCATATTGGAGTCAGTAGTGAGGACTGAAGTGCCTTAGTTACTGACCCAGGATAGTAGGGGACGTCACATATTGGTGGCAGTTTGAAGGGATATTAACCAGACATCACACTACCTTTGGTCTCTCAGGATTGTTTTGCTGAGTCCTCATCTAGAAAATACAAATCATCATGCAGCAGTAATCACTTAACAGATCACCGAACAGATCCCTTACAACTCTTCCCATAGCTAGCAACTTCTTAGTGCAAGAATTCTAGACAAAGCCAACAATAATAGGGGAATGAAGATCCAAAAAAGGGACTCATTTTAAATATTGTTCTTACAGATTTAGAAGGATGCTGTAATAAAGGGTTTTAAATTAGCATACTTTTTCTGAAGGATATAAAGTCTGAAACTCATATGTCTGTCTTTATTTAATGACTGCTGCTTTGTCAGAAATCTACAAATATTATAGGGAACAGACTAAAAATATGAGACAAAAGTCTAGACATTCTTCAAAATTCTGGACAGTTGAGAGGTCTGCTTCTTTCTCTTCAATGGAATGCCCACAACAGTTCCCTTTAAGTTAATCAAATCACAAAGAATTGTATCACATTTGAAACTCCCTTCAAAATATTGTATATTGCTTTGTGTATAGATATGCTTTTTTATGAAAAACAGAAAGGATGAGTGCAATATCTTTTTTCATTTTGGAGTTGTTACTCTGTATTTGATTGTCTTTAATACTTCTCTGATTGTACTGTAATATTTACTACCATATCAATGTCTTAATTCTTACTTTGTAAAAAAATCCCTTTTCACTCCAGTCCTCTGCTGAAAACAGGTTTGTGCCCACATAGCCGGGCTTAGGCATAGGCCAACTAGGCGGCCGTCTAGGGCGCCACTCTAGCAGGGGCACTTTTCCAGTATTTATTTGATGTAGGTGACCAGGATGGGGGCACCGGGTGGTGTGGTAGGCGGCGCTGTAGAGCCCTTTTACCTAGGGCACCAGTTGATCTAAGGCCACTCTTGTGTGCCCAGTCAGTCTTTCCTGGTTAATAAATGTTACATAAATAGAAATGCTTTACAGTGAATTCACACACCACATATACATTAAAAAAAATTGCATCAGTTTCCCTTATAAATGACTGAGCCTCAACCAACTGAAGGCCTCATGGGCAGATAATACATGAAGGGCAACACAACTACCCTAAACAGCATGCACTGTACCCGTATGACAAAGGTTTCATATTGGGACAGATATCTTACTCACATATACTATCTCCACAGTTGAAGAGCTATGGAGAAAGAAAAGAGATCCTACAAGAGCAAAGATAGAAATGTATAAACTGCAGTGTCACAGTCATATTATAAGAACAGGAAATCCTACTTGAGAAATGTAACATGGAGGAATCTGGAATGGGGAATGTCAAAGGAAAAATATACTTTAAAAATGATCAAAACACGGTAGGTTCAGGTTAAGGCACTTTAATCTTGCAGCAAGGAGACAAAAACGTGCTAATACAGAGTTTGTCTAACCAGAAACAGGAAATACGTTCATTTTTATACATTCTTAAACTGGTTATGTCTTACCATGCTGACGTAACAGATTACCACCTTTTTCATCATCATCTGCTGACCATCTTTTCCATGAATTTCTGCTGATTTATCAATTTTTATGTGAAACTTCCTGAGGAAAACAACATGGCCTTGATTACTCCCAGTTAGATACATGTTATGTTACCATTCAAGATACTATGGCTAATTCAAGCACATTGCTAGCAGTTCATTTCTCTAATAATCCTTTGTCTACTTTATCTCTAAATTACTACAGCTGCACAGGTTCCCATCCTCCGAACGGAGCTGTTTGTCTAAAAGCATTACATTTATAAAATAAGGCATTGTTCATTCATTCGCTTCTGACCTAGCAGATAAACACCTGCTTCTCAAGTACATTTCCAAAAGGCATAAACATGAATATTGCTGTGCTAGCAATTACTAGGTCAGAGGGCAACTTGCAAGTTTCAGAAAGCATACTGCAGTTTTCAAAAAGCATCTTTTTCAGTCTCATATGAAACTCAATTTGTATAAAATACAGTGTATGAAAAATAGAATGAAAAGCATATTAAAATACTTGGTTATTAATTGGCATTAAGCATACACACATTAATACATATTTTTCTAACAGGAACTAGCACCAGCCAGATGAACATCAACCACTGATAGAAAAACTACTATAACATGCTGCTAGACAGGAAAAATAAAAACAAATGGGAAACTTTCTGTGAGGAGCTCACCAAGATGGCTGTCTAAACTTCAGCTCCGGCTCAGACTAAGGATAAATCTCATACATAAATAAAAAAAAGGGGGGGCTCAACATAAATAAAATAAAGATAGGAAGCAATGTGGGACTTTGTAGCCATTTGTACTAAGCTATATTTCAAACTCTTGAGCTGATACAGGTATATGGCCATCATATCTTCTATTCTGACCTGTTGGAAAGTAATGTAATCGCTGGCCATCATATCTTCTATTCTGACCTGTTGGAAAGTAATGTAATCGCTGATACTGAAAAAGAATAAAGTACATTGATGATTCTCTTTGTTCTAAAGAGCAGTTCAGTTTAGTTGCTATGAGCAACTGTCCTACATATGAACTGTTGCCTATTTTTCTAGGAAGACAAAATGGCAAACCACACAACAACAATATGCCTTATAACAATATCTGCTGTGTTTATATACCAAATATGTCTGACTTTCAATAATTTTCAGTTGCAAGTCTACTTTCTCTTGTAAAAATTAACTTTACCCAATCAGATTTTCCAGGTTAACATAGACAAATAAATAATTTCAAGCTCCCATTTTATTTGCAAAAGAGAATGTATTACCAGAAGAGATGATCGATGATCTCCTGGCTCTGTGGAATTGAATGATAAAAGCTTTACAACAACCCAGGCAACCTGAGTTTAATTAGTGGCTAAAGTTTTGGAGAAGGGTAGAATGGATATGAATGGGTATGAATGGGTATAATGGGGATGAATGGGTAGAGTGGGTATACATGGGTATGAATGGGTAGAATGGATATAAATGGGTATAAATGGGTATAATGGGGATGGATGGGTAGAGTGGGTATAAATGGGGATGAATGGCTATGAATGGGTAGAATAGATATAAATGGGTATGAATGGATATAATGGAGATGAATGGGTATAATGGGGATGAATGGGTAGAATGGGTATAAATGAGTATGAATGGGTATAATGGGGATGAATGTCTATGAATGGGTAGAATAGGTATAAATGGGTATGAATGGATATAATGGGGGTGAAAGGGTATAAATGGGTATGAATAGGTATAATGGGGATGAATGGATAGAATGGGGATGAATAACTTGCACTGGCTAAATAATCTTGGGGGGTGTAGCTGTCTGCTCCTGTGCAAATGGTGTTTTACATAATCTCATTGACCAGAGGATGAGGGGATGTGAACATGTTGATCACAAGCTGGTAATAATGGTAGCTTTCAGAAACCTTGTGTCTGCACACATTAGAAGAGTGCAGGATGCTGCCATGGTGACACAGATGTCACATCAATCACCAAGGGAACTGTTAGGACCATACCAAGAAGCTCTTTTCATGGCTGCCTGTATTTCAGCCATGCCATGGGCTATTGTTGCCCAGTAGTGTGAAGAAATTAGCAGTGACAGCAGCTCAATGGTTGTTAGACACAGAGACAACAAAAAAGATGCTCTTTAAGATTTAATTTTGTGTGCATATCACTCGGTCTTTCAGTAAGTACCCATATATGACTGCGTAGGTGGGAAAGCAACTTGACATGAGAATTTGTGGGAGTGCTAATGCAGGGAGCACAGAATATGTAGTAAAGTGGAACATTCCGCTGCCTTCACAGACATGCTGTAGTAAGGTTGAACATTCAGCAGCCTTCACAGACATGGTGTTCATGCTATGCATATATGAATTTTGGAAAGGCAAATGACAGGATTCCATTGAATGGCTGAAAGGCAGTTTGGTGACCAAAGACTCAGGGTGTTAGAAGTTGTGGTCAGTTGAGAATATCAAGGATTATGTGCAAAGGACCACTGCCATCTTAAGGTAGAACGTAAACAAATGCTAAAAGAGATTCTGAAGACGTGTATTTGAACTGCAGTCCCTTTAAAATCTGGTGGAGATGCAGAAAGGAAAAAATGTCATGTGTTTGGGATGAGAGGCATGAATGGGGGAAGTCAGTTAATAAGAGTGGGAGTATCAAAGGAAAAATTATGGGGGACGGAGGCTAATGGTGTGTAATGTCAGGATTTGATTAAATCAGTCACCTACATGTCATTCTTATGGACCAAGATATTGATGCTGTAGTTATAGTGAAAGCATGTACTAGGTGATATACAGAGAAGCCCATTTGTTACCTAGCGTCAGATGGAAGCATCACCCTCCTTTTATGATGTGCAACTCTGGTGTCTTGACTAGAGTATTATATTCAAATCTGAAAGCCATATTATGGGAGACACTCATCATGCTGGTTTCGAGCGTACATCAGAGGAATGAAAATGGGGACATGTGGAGTACAAAAAAAAGACTCAAAGTACTCGAAATGTATATAGTGAATACAAAAAAATAGACCATTCGGTCACAGGGCAGGCTAGTGGCATTGCACTGAAAAGGAAGGAGAGGGGTAAGGGAAGATGTGAGTGGCAAAAGAGCTGCCGAGAACTTAAGAATGATGGAAAGAAATGTTATATCAACAAGATGCTTTTAGGGCCAACATTGTCAGAGGGGTTAAGACAGAAGGAGGCACTCAGGCACCTGTACAGGGATACTGTAGTACTTTAGTAGACTAAATTATGAAAGGTCTTCTTCTCACTGCATCTGTAATATCTTCAGTGTTTATTCAGAAATTTACAGGTGGCATTGTTGTATCTATACTCATGTAGCTTCAAGCTGTATCATTCCCAGTGATTCATTGTTTCCTAATTTACATACATTGTATACCTACCTAATAAAGCATCCCTCTAGTTATAGCATCTGTCTGTTGCTCGTTTTCTGTATGTACTTACCTGCTTGTAGACAATATATAACTGCAGCTAGTTTTCCAACAACAGCCATAATCTGCCATTTTTCTAACTACCCACCTAGCTAGAGAGAGCATTTGTACAGGCACTTGTCACATTTCCATCTATCTACAAACATTCATTCCCACTATACTTAGGAGGCCACATTCAAAGGGCTGCACTGTGGAAATGTCAAGTTACTGCACAACCACAGAAATACGCCTCCTGTGCTGCTTGTCAAATTGTGAATAGCTCAGGGCTTTCATCTGCACAGGCTGACAGGTCAGATATCCAAGGTGGGGTGTTAGCCAACGGCTCATCCAGCATAAATAATTTAGTGAAAGAAGATGAAAATGCCAGAAATGAAGAAAGCAGGGCTGACATGGTTCAGCTGATCTGTACAGGAGATACACTTCAGGCTAGATATGTGGAAAAAAACATCAACCCTGCTCATGAATCACATTTGCCTGCTTTAAGCTAAGAGGTGGGGTGGTGGAAATTACAAAAAAGAAAAAGCGACCCTGACATCTGAAACTATAAAAAATGTTTGTGGATTTTATTTTTAAACCTACACATAAATTTACTATTCAAACTGCAGACACTATTCAGACTTTAATCAGAGATAAATATCCAAATTCAGAGCACGTTTGAATATCAATTCATTTCTAGAATATTGGCAGAATAAGACCTTTGTAGTAGTAAGTCTTTTCTGAAGAATAAGCTATCTGTAGTTCCTTGAAACAAATGAGGCAAAATCAGTCACAGGTTGCATACATACATACAAATATTTCAAGCACGGGCATTAATGCCCTTCTACTTTGCCTGTATACCAAAACTATTGTTCCCATAATAAGTATCCAGGCTGTTCTTAAACATATCTAAACTAGTACTTGCTTTAATGTAATTTTGTAGTCTGTTCCATGCATCAGCTACTCTGTCAGAGAACCAGTTAGTACACTTCTCATTCCTATAGAATCTTCTACATAGGTTGTCTGATGATTCTCTAGTACTTTTTGATAACCCCAAACATTCCCAGAGGTAGTTGTCCCTAAATGCCCTATATACCTGAATAAGATCTCCTCTTAGATATCTGTAAGAGACACTGTATAAGTTCATATATTTTAGTCTTTCATAATAACTTAAATTTTCGCATACATGGATTCCCTTGGTATATTTCCATTGTACCCTTTCCAGTTTACTCATGCTTTTTTTCTTATAGGGTTTCCATACTGTTATTCCATACTCATGTTTGGGTCTAATGTAACTAACAAACAATGACTTCATTATTTCTGATTTCCTAGACTTTATAAATCTTTTCATAGAACCTATAGTTCTATAACTATCATTAACCAATTAGTTGATGTGATTAGAAAAACTCATAGCTGAATCTACCCATATGCCAAGGTCCTTAAGTGAGTCTACAGTTTCAATCACTGTGTGCTGTATTAAATATTCACCTTTCATGTTTATGCCTACCAAATCTCATATGCTTAGTTTTTGATGTATTTATCAGCATATTATTCTCCTGTGCCCAAATGGTCAATTTAGTCCAGTTATTTTGCAGACATGCCCTATCTGTAACACATGTAATCAGTTTACCCAATTTCAGGTCGTCTGCATATAGACTGTAGAACACCTCAGATGAAAAAGTTAGGTCTGAAAGATGCAATCTAAACAAGTTAGGGCCTAGGACAGAGCCCTGTGGAACACCCTGACTGTGACCAAGAATTTCACCTCTCCAGTTACTGTATGATACTTGCCATGTCCTATTTGTAAGCCATGCAGCTAACCATCTTATCAAGAGTATATCAATACCTAGCTGTACTAACTTATTGATCAGTGTTTTGTGTATGACCCTGTCAAATGCTGAAGTTAAACCTATACAAATTACATCACAGCACAATTTTTCATTCATGGCTGTTATTATATTGTTATAGAAAATCATATTACAGGTGGTAATAAACCTGTTTTCAACATATGCATACTGATATATGGTTTCAAGTCCAGCCTATCCAGTTGTTCTCATGTTTTACTCTTGCAGTCATCACATTTGGGTTATCTGCTTGCAGTAGCCCTCAGTCGGCCTGATTATCAAAGTCTTGGGTCCTGCATCGGTTGCTGTCTCATCTTCCGTGACATCAGGTAGTCAGGGGTATAAAGCATACAGCCGATGTCATTACATCAGTCTTTCTTGCCATGTGGTGCCCAAAGCAGAAGCAGTTCATAAGTACCGGTCTGTCGACTCCTGAAATTTTCATTTTCGAGTTTCAGAACTGAAGTCTTCAACTAAAGTTAAGTACCCCGTTGGGGAAACTTTTTCTTGCTCTAAACCGATGTCAGTAAAAGTCAATAATTGTTTTACTTGTGGAAAGCAAATACCTCATAAAGATTTTCATTCATACTGTATTCCTTGCCTAGGCCCTGACCACAACGTACCTCACTGTTGGTTTTGTGCCTTATTTAAACCACGAACTATTCTCTGTCTGTACATTTTCACTTCTAAATATTTTGGTACTCGGTTCAATTATCCAGATATGTCTTCGGTAAGCCACCTGACTACCAACATTCCGAAAAAATGCAAAGATAAAGACAAAGACAGGCCGCCTAGGTCCAAAGCTGCTGACGACACTTCTCCTAAGCTAGTCGCCAGTTCACCAGTACTCAGAGAGACACTTTTGCAGCCCCTGATACCCGCTACTTCAAATTCGCAGGCCTCTACTGTGACCCATTCAGAGATTCTGTGAGATGCTTCAACTGTGGAACCTGCGGATGTCTCTACCTTGGATGGGTCCGGAGCTGCTGTGCAGGCACTGGCTTCTGAGGGTGTATTCAGGCCTACTGACTTGCATATTAAACTGACACCATCTTCTTCTTTCTGGCCTAAAACTCGAACCATGCCTAGGAAACCAACGCCCAGACTGCATGGTCAGGCCTCTATGCCTAAAAAACAAATGATAAGAATGGCTGAAGACCTTATTACTTTAATCAGGGGAAGCCAACCTTCCCCCTCTAAAAGACCTAGGATTGAATTTGCTTATGATACTTCTGACCAGGATTCTGAAATTTCTGTCTCTTCTGATGACCAGGATTTACCCTTATCTACCTATGAGTATTCTGATGCAGAGGACTCTATTCCCTCTGCTTCTTCCACAGAGTATTTTTCTTTTGGTGAAACCTTGCATACTCTTAGGGAGCATTTTCACTGTGAAAGCCAGGATTACTCTGATTCTAGAAAGAGGCTTAGAGATTTCTTACACCTGCCCCAACACAGGCCTTTAGCTATCCCTCCTGTGCTGGACATTGTTGACGATGCCTTTTCGGAATCCAGCTTGGCCCCTGACTCTTTACTTCCTCCTCCCATAAAACCTGATAGATATTACAGGGTTTCTGATTCTCACAAGTTCCTTTTTGAAAATCCTACTGCGGATCCTGAGACCATTTCACAGGGACCCAAGAGCATTAAGGCTACTACTGCCAAAAATCCTACCCCCTCTGATAGAGATTCCAGGGCCCTGGATAGAGGGGGTAAGAAGGTATACACCTCTGCAACCTTGGCCATCAGGGCCTTAAATTGCCAGTTTCATGTGTTAACGTATAAGTAGCATATTATTGAATTGCTTAAACAGAAAATGATGTTGATTCCTGATTGTGCTGAAAATAAGGATTTACAGGATTTAATGCATTCTGATGAACAGGTTGGAAAACATACTTTGCAATGTGGTTTTGATTCACTAGAGGCATCTTGCAGGGCTGCTGTCACCGGGTCTGTACTTAGAAGGCATGATTGGCTTAAGGAGCAATCTTTGCCGGATCATGTTAAAACCAAATTGCCGGATGCTCCCTTAAATCAGGACTGCCTGTTTGGCGACAAAGCAGAAGAAGTTCTTAAAAAGATGGAGGAAAAAGCTAAATCTATGCAAACTGTTAAAGATTTCTTACAAGTGCAGCCTCCTAGATTTAGTAGGCATTGGCCCTCAAAAAACTGGTCCTTTCCTGCCTCTTCCAGGCCTTCTCAGTTCAAACCCAGAACCAGCAGAACACCCAGGCTTCAGTCCCAGGGTATGCACAAGACTAAACAGTGGGGGGCTCCCACTTCCAAATCAGGGAGTAGTAAGACTCCCTCCTATGGTAAGCTGTCTCAATGACTTAACTTTAAAACTTCCAAGCACTTCTCAGCTGACTGCTCCTTTAGGGGGAAAGATTGCTCTGCAAGCAAAAAACTGGGAACTCATTACCCAGGACAAATGGATTTTAAACAGTTTCCCAAGGATACAGATTTCACTTCCACATGTTACCAACCCCAAACGGTTGGCCAGATCTACCCCCAAATCAGTGGGCAGAAGCTCAAAAGAAAGTGCTCTCTCTTAAGATTAAAAGCTATTCAGACTGTACCAAAAGAGGAAAAGGGACAAGGTTTCTACTCAAGACTTTTCCTGATACCCAGAAAAGACAACTCATGCGTCCTATCCTGGACCTCTCTATCCTAAACACCTTTTTGGTGATTCCAAAATTCAAGATGCTAACTCTTCACCAGTTGCTTCCCATGATAGCCAAAGATGCCTGGTTGGCAACACTGGATTTAAAGGAAGCCTACTTGCGCATCCCAATCAGGGAATCTTGCAGAAAATACCTATGCTTCAAAGCAGGCTTCATGCACTATCAGTTCTCTGCACTGCCCTTTGGTTTATCTACTGCGCCCAGAGTATTCACAAAGTGCCTAGCTCCAGTCATTGCATTTTGCAGGCAAAGAAATATTCAAATATACCCATGCCTGGACGATTGTCTAATTCAGGCAGAAAGCCAGGACATACTTCTGAATCATCTGGCATTTGTACAAAAGGTGTTAACTTGTCTGGGGTACACCATAAACGAAAGGAAATCACATCTGGTACCCTGTCAACAAATTATATTCCTGGAAGCAAGCTTGAACACAACTTCCCAGATGGCTTTCATCATGCCAGAGAAACAATTTCATTTGACATCTTACTTTAAACTAGTGGCCACAAAAAACATGCTATCTGCAAGGCAAATACTGCAAGCCTTGGGTTTCATGGCCTTGTGCATTCTACTAATTCCATATGCAAGACTGCATATGAGGAAACTACAATGGTATCTAAAAACCCTATGGTGCCAACATTCTCAGGATCTAGAAGCAATGATTCCTATCATACTAGCCTATGGTTAGAATTCCTTTGGTGGGCAGAGGCCTGCCACCAGAACAAGGGACTATCACTCACTCTACCCCCTGCTGCCCAAACCCTAACAGCAGATGCATCAGACTATGCATGGGGGCTCACCTGGCAGGGAAGTGCATTCAGGGCAAATGGAACCCAAGTCAAATGCACCTGCATATCAATCAAAAAGAAATGTTAGCTGTACAGAATGCTCTGACAGCCTTCAAGGACCACATTCTTCCCGGACAATTAATGGTAAAGACGGACAACACCTCTGTTATGTGGTACATAAACAAGCAGGGGGGTACCCATTCTTATCTCCTCTGCAGACTAGCCATGGCTCTGTAGAACACAGCCTTGAGCTACCAAGTGCATCTACAGGCTCAATTCCTGCCAGAAAAACTAAATACACTGGCAGACGAACTTAGCAGAATCTCATGGACCCACACGAGTGGAAACTGGAACCAAAGATTTTCAGCATGTTGATCAACAAATGGGGGATCCCGGATATAGACCTGTTTGCCTCCCCTAGAACTACCAATTGGACAAATTCTGCACAAGGACTCCCACAAACAAGCATTGAAAGTGGACGCTCTGTCCTTCAGCTGGAAAAATCTATCAGTTTATGCCTTTCCTCCTCTGCCTCTCCTCTCCAGAGTACTACTAAAGATCAAACAGGACAAACCAAGGATGATACTGATTGCACCAGACCGGCCACGCCAACACTGGTACCTCCTCTTGCGGAGTGTCACAGCTGGCCCCATGGCACCTACCTCGGACCCCTGCCCTGCTGTCTCAGCAGGAGAGCCAGATTCTGCAGCCCCAGCTTCAAATCCTGAACCTGGCAGCCTGGCTAATTACCTAATTTCTCCATTACCATCCATCAGTAAACAAGTATTGGATGTCATTTTGGAGGCAAGGAGGCCTAGTACTAGAAAATCTTATGCTGAAAAATGGAAAAGATTCTGTGCCTAGAACCAAACTCAAGGGATGGCCACAGCAACACCCAATTTACCTCAGATTCTTTAATACTTAACTGAGATACTTCACAAGGGCCTTTCCTTTTCCTCCATCAAAATTCACACCTCAGCCATTTCAGCTAATTACAACACAGAACCACCCCTCTTTTCTCATCCACTGCTCAAGCAGTTCCTCCTAGGGGCCAAAAACTTAAGACCCCCCAGGAAAGCCCCAACTCCAGCCTGGGACCTTAATTTTGTATTGGAAAAACTCACTCTTCCTCCTTTTGAGCCAGCTGCAACTGCAGAGTTAAAATTCCTTTCTTGGAAAACAGCTTTCCTTTTAGCAATCACTTCAGCAAGAAGGGTATCTGAATTACAGGCCCTTATGGCAGTGGAGCCTTTCATCATCTTTCATGTGGACAGGGTGGCCCTCAGGACCAGTCCCTCTTTCATGCCCAAGGTGGTATCCAGTGTGGCTCTTAATCAGTCCATTCATTTGCCAGCGTTCTTTTCTAATCCACAGAACAAAGGGGAGTGGATACTGCACTCCTTAGATGTGCACAGACAACTTAGATTTTACTTGGACAGGACTAAACCTCAAAGGAAATCTGAATAACTGCCGGTGGCATTTGCTGCAGAGGCAGAGGGGAAGGCTTTATCAAAGCAGACCATTTCTAAATGGATAAGCCATTGCATTAATTTCTGCTATAAGCACCATGGAAAACCTATCCCACAGGGGATTAGACCCCATTCAACCAGGGCTGCATCTACTTCTACAGCCTTTCTCAGAGGTGTCCCTACCAGAGACATCCTAGAAGCTACTACCTGGAGTTCTGTATATACTTTCACCAAGCATTACCATTTGCCAATTTTCTCTAAATCCAGAGCTAGCTTTGCCACTGCAGTCTTGCAGGGCCTTATAGCTGGTCCTAATGCTATCTAAATTCTTCCTCCCATCCTTAGCTTTGGGAATATACCCAAATGTGATGACTACAACAGTGAAACATGAAGAACATAATACAGTTGTGTACACTTACTATAAATGTAGATGTTCAAGTGTATTCACTGTTGCAGTCCTGGTTACCCTCCCTTCAGCCCCCTGACTTCTTTTGGCTATACCTCTATTCTCCTTTATTATACTTAAAAGCTTTTTGGTGTGTTTGCTTTTTTGTTGGAGGTATAACCTTGTATGTATATATTTAATTGCTTCCCATTAAGGAGGGTACCTGACATCTGGGGCAAGAAAAACTTATATAATGGCGTCGGCTGCATGCTTTATACCCCTGACTACCCGATGTCACGGAAGATGAGACAGCAACCAACGCAGGACCCAAGACTTTGATAATCAGGCCGACTGAGGGCTACTGCAAGCAGATAACCCAAATGTGATCACTGCAACAGTGAATACACTCGAAATTCTACATTTATGGTAAGTGTACACAACTGTACTTTCTGACAATAAGTTATCCAATATTACCTTCTCCATTATTTTTCCACAACATGAAAGTAGACTTAAGGGTCTATATGACTCTGTGTTTGTCCTACTCCCCTTTCCCTTAAAAACAGGTTGTACATATGCTTTAGTTTTGGCACATTGTTTTAATTTTTTACTTTTACTCTTGCTGCACATATGAAACATCTAAAGTCAACTGCAAAAACATTGACCACAAGTAGCCAAACAACATGGACGTTGACACTGTACTATGAATGCTTCCAAAAACAGCCTTGGCACATGCAGTTGCAAACTACCAAAAAAAAAAAAATAGTTTCTTGTGAGGGGGGGGGGGGGCGCAAAACCCCCTGTACTCCACACACCCCCTGCTAACTATATATATCTCTGAAAAAAAACACTCCCTGGGGAAAGGGAATATTCCCCTTCCTGGTGATTGACTCTTACACACCTGTCGACCAAATGTCTAGTCAACCACATACTTTCAGCTAGACAGCTATCGACATTACACACACTCGACAGTTTTACTAACGTGTGTGTGTGTGTGTGTGTGTGTGTGTGTGTGTGTGTGTGTGTGTGTGTGTATATATAAATATATATATAAATATGTATATATATATATATATATATATATGTATATGTGTGTGTGTGTGTGTATATACATACACACACACACACACACACACACACACACACACACACACACACACACACACACACACACACACACACAAACACACATAACAAACTTGGTGAGTCAGAGGCTTTGGACATTAGCCTTAACATCTGAGAAGTAAATGCGAAACAGGAGTGGGCCCAGCACATAGCCCTGGGGTACTTTTTTGGTGACTAGTCTCTTGATGGAGGTGGCCTCACTGATCCTGACTTCCTGGGATCTGTCTGTGAGACAGTCAGCAATTCAGTGAGTTATGTAGGGATTAATGCCGAGCTCACAGAGCTTGTCAACAATACCCGAGTGAAATATCTTATCGAATGCCTTGTCCAGGTCATGATATGCAATATGAACTATTTTACCCTCATGCATTACCTTAGTGTCCCTCTCAAAGAAGTCTACCAGGTTAAGTATGAGCAGTCTTCCTTTAACAAAACAAATTTGGGATGGGTCCAGTGACTGTAGTTTGCCAATGTCTTTGTTTATCATTTTTATGACAATTCTTTTCATGGCTTTGTATATTAGGCTCATTAGACTGATGGGTAGTTCCCTGGGTTGTTTGATGATCCACCCTTGTGGAGGGGAATGACTGTTGCAGTTTTCCATTCACTTAGAATGTAGCCTGTTTCCTGGTTGTAGTTGAAGAGTGCCTCAAGTGGTCTTGATAGATCATGTTTTAAACTGTTCAGCAGAGAACCAAGGATGTTATCAGGAGCCATAGAGGCTTTAGCGAGTGCTATCACCACCTTGTCCCTGCTAATAGTTGGGGAAAGTATATTGGTGGAGATTTCACCTAGAGGAGATGGAAGGAGTGGGGGGTTAAGTCTGAGTTGAAGTTATCAGTCAGCTGATTTGTTATGTCATTCTGGTGATCAATGACAGTGGTACGATTCACCACCAGTTCAGCACACTGTTATGTGTTACTGCTAAGGTTCTGGACATAGCTGAGAAAGGTCTTGTGATTGTTTTTAGCCTGCAAGGCTATCCTGACCTCTTATTTGGCCTTGTTGGACTTAATTAGACCTCTTAGTTTCGTGTTTAGTTGTATAAGATAGTGGTTGTCTTTAACAGAGATGCTCTTCCTGATCATGGTTATGAGTTTTTTTTCTTTTATTATATACCCTGTTTAGGTGAGGATTCCACCTGTGGGCTTTGTGTTTAGTATTTATTTTGGGTTTACTCATGGTAGGTATGGCAGTCTCTATGCAGCCATTCACATGCTTATATATTGACTCTGTGAATAATTCTACATAGGTAGCTGTGATCTCAGGGTTGGGCAAGCCTTGAATTTGATAAACTGTCACTTAATAGGATATAGTTTGCCCTAGAAGAGTTCCTTACTATTACTGCTTTAGCCGGGTTTTCTAGGTTGATTTTTACTTTAAAGGAGACAGCTTTGTGATCCAGTCTCACTAGTGAAGATGTGACATGGGGGGGGGGGGTGCAACACTTTCCAGTGTTAGTGAGTACCAGATCCAGCAGGTTTGAGCCTCTGTTTGGAGGGTGCACGATCTGTTCCAGGGTGTTTAAGTTAATAAAGTCCAGAAAGCATTATGCCTCTGAGTTTGAACTAGTGTACATGTCCCAGTCTTTAGAGGGGTAGTTAACGTCAACCATGAATAGGGTGTTTGGTTAGATGGTGAGCTCTTCTAATAGGTTTAGGTAAGAGTTGTGAGACTCTAGGAGAGTAGATGGTGACCTGTAGCTAGCCATGATATGGTGAGGAACCTTATCTATGGTGACCTGCATGTGGGTGAGCTCCATGGTATCATCCTGTTTAACCAACCTGGAGGTGTGTTTGTTGCTAACATAGATCAAGACACCTCCACCTTTGGCTCCAGTCTGTGCTGTTGTTGGTATAAATGTGTGGAAGATACTATACCCTTGCACTGCTGGAATACTTTCTATGGGTTAAACTAAGTCTTGTTCATGGCACTGATGTCTACATTCACAAGAGTCAGAAGAGCTTGAATGGTGTATAGTTTTTTTGTTTAGGTTCTTAGCAATGAGAAGTAACATCTTAACTCATTCCCTCCAGTACAGCCTTTTTGAGTATTTACCTTGAACTCCTAGTGAGTGTGGCTTGAGCCTTTAAAAAAATGAAGTTATCATCTTACAGTTCTAACAAATACTCATTGACAGAGGCCAGATATCAACAAAGGTGGGTTTTCCACCTTGTACGCTTCAAGATAAAATATTCTGATAACTTGTATGTAGCATGGTTTTGGAATTATTAATGCAAATATGAACAAGCAATGTTTGACTCCTGCAGGTGCAGTAGGAGGTAACTGCAGAAATGCCTGGAAGCACACTTGGCTGTAATGAGTTAAGAGTGCATGCAATTTTTTTCATTACGGCTTTAGTTTTGTCTTTTTGGCATTGCCTAAAAAGGGTCTAAGGGGTGGATAACATATTAGCCAATGTCCAAAAGCATGGGGAGGGGGGCAAGTGCAGCCAGCCGTGGCTGTTGTCCATGTCCTGCCATGCTGACAGATATTGTATTCCCCTGGAGTGACACCAGAAAACAATGCAATTATTAAAACAGTCATTTTATGTTTGTAATGTTGCATCATCCTTGGTGAAGGTAGAACACTGCTCAATGCAAGGCTTGCACCTGTCTGTGACACATATTCCAAGAGATCCATTATGTCTGTTTCCATATAGCCCAGTGAGGTAAGTCTCAGGCCATTTATACCCACATGGGCTATGATGGAATGATTTTGATACCGGGGTACAGTTACTTGAGAGTGTACATGATATTGTGGATTCTGTCTCCAGATAGGTAACTAACCATTATCTTCTCCTTGTAAAACCTGGTAAGAGGAGCATATGTGTGCCACACAATGGAGTCCCCAATCTCAAGAGTATTAGGTAGAATTTATGCTTTCCTTATGGGTTTTGCTCTTGGGGGACATTTGAGTGTAGGCTTATGTGAGATGTTTGGTGCTTCCTTGGTGTGTGTTTAGTGATTGTTGAAGAGCAGTGCAGCTTTTGAGGTCTTTCAGATTTGGGAAGGTTTCTTTTAAGTGTCTCATAAGACAATCTGTGTGTCTGGTGAAGACGTGTGAGGGATTAAGTGTGGGAATTCTTGGCAACTTTATTTGTATGCAAGATTTTTGCCTACAAGGAAGTTTGTGTATTTACATCTCTTGCATACTGTGTTATTTTCTTCAATGATTAACTGATTGCCTGAGAAGATAAGGCAATTGCTATATTGCCTTAGTATTCTGATATCTACAAAGCTGGCCACAGAAACATTAGAAAATTGCATATTCATATTGTCCGGTCCTGTAATAGTATGGGTTGTTTAGGATTAAAGATTTGGTTTTAATGGGAGTTTCCTAGTGTAGTTCCTAGGGTTAAGGGGAAGATGTTATATAGGCTAGGATGTGGTAGTGGTATTTAATGCACAAGCTAGATCCTCTAAACTTCATTCCATGTAATGCCATGCTTTTAATAGCTTTTGGACCTAATCCTAACTTTATAGGGAAATGTTACTGTTAGATATTTGCTACTATACAGGGCACTGCTAACCATCACTGCATGGTGGGCAGCTCCATGCAAACTCACCTGATTTACAGCAGAGAAAAAAAGTTTGGAAACTGACTATCACACCATCTATCCAATAAGCAACCACACTTTGAGGTTCATGGAGTGCTTCCCAAGTCAGAGAAACCAAGTAAACACTTTCTGCCACAAGATGGATCATGCTAGAATTTTTTAATCGAAAAGCACAGCAAAAGTACCTCTCAAGTACAGATTAAGCAACAGACAACTGCAAAACAACTAGGTCCTTGGCTAATTTATCCTTCTGCAAGGCGATCTGTTGATAACTGAACTAGAAAAAGTGACCTCCTGAATTCACTTTTCTGTACTCCTTAGTATCGCTCCTTCCACATCGTGGGCTCCTTAGTATCGCTCCTTCCACATCGTGGGCTCCTTAGTATCGCTCCTTCCACATCATGGGCTCCTTAGTATCGCTCCTTCCACATCGTGGGCTCCTTAGTATCGCTCCTTCCACATCTTGGGTTCATGTACATTGCTACTGCTAAGCATCCACACATTGTACTCTACCTTCAAGATCTATACCAGATTTTAATCTTAACACTTCAACTGAAACTGCCACTACTAGCATTCTGTTTACACTTGAAAGTGTTGTTATGTGGCTCAAAACAAATGTGTACCTGACAAAACCATGGCAGAAGGGCAAAGTATTTAAAACTGGAGATAGCAGAGTGTTTATGGAAAATGATGATTCACTGTATACCAGGCAGAAGACAATAAAATTTATTCCAGCAACCATGGAATGTCATGCAGCAGGTGCAAGTTTGAAGCTGCTGTATCCAGCTGTCATCAGAATATTTTCCCCTGGAGGATCAAAGACATTTTTGATGCAGAACAGGCTAAGGAAGAAATAAAAAAGTTTGTTCAATAACAGGTAGTACACACACCTATAAAATAAAAGAGGACACTGCCTCTCCTTCTTCTGATAATAACTATCATACAGAGACTTTGACAGTGAAATTTTTTCCAATTTTCCAAAAAAAAATGCTTGAGAAACAGAAAATAGCAGGAGTTGACTAGAAAAATCAAGAGTACCTTGACTTGAACCATAGTCTAGTGTTGGGAAATGGGGATGAACAGGAAGAAGACAAGCAACATTGAAATTAGTCAATAAATGTGAAATTATAAAGCATCAATCAAATTTGTGAAATATGGCTTTACAAAAAAAGTGGCCAAGAAAGACTGGACTTTTGTTGACTTTGTCAAACTTGTGGGTGGACTGAAAAATATATAACCCACTTCATGTCGTTAATGTTTGCAAGGATACTAAAAAGGAAACAAAGTAACTCTAAGTAAAACAATTTTTATTCTTAGCAGTATTTGTATAAAACATTTCAAGATATAAGTCGCATGTTATATAGTAAAGCAGATTTGGATAGTATGTAGTCACGGGTATCTAAACTAAGGGGATGAGGATGAGTCCTCAAAAAGAGATAACAAGGAACAAGTGTATAAAAGACCAACCAGTCAAGCATTAGTGGGTGTATGTAACACAAAAGTTTAAAATGGACATTTAAAAAAGCTGTTGTGTATAATAGGTAGGAATAGTAACTTCTTATCAAAATGGCTATGCTATCCATATTAGTTTGGAACATAAATAGCCTCAGGTATAGATAAAGAGGCAAGAGTATTGAATAATATTAAGAAATGCAAAGTGCAAATATCAGTGCTACAGAAGACACATTTGGAAAGAAATGAGCATGTGAATTTGATAAAGAAAGGATTTCAGAATGGATATTCAGCAGAATATCAGGGTCAAAGGAAAACGGGGTAATTATACTAATTCTTAGAGGAGCTCCAATAGTGATAGAGGAGGGCAAAATATAAGAATGTCAGATTTGTGGCTGTAAGGGGCTACTGGCAAGTGAGAAGGATTACACTTGCCTGTATTTATATTCCACCTAAAACTGCTGTTATGGAACTTTCAGCATAGACTATTACGTATAGGTGGAGACTAGAACTTGATTGGCAACAGTGAGGCTGTATCTGGGGTCATATAAATGAAAATATAACAAAACAGGATAGATTTCTGAAGAAATTTATGAAAATATTTTGTCTGGAAGATGTGAACTCAGTAGTAGGAACTTGGAGAATTTACATATTTTTCCCAAAGGTACAATAACTGGGTTAGACCAGGCAGAAATAATAGTTCACAGGAACATGTGCATTTAATTGAAAGCTTCAACATACATCCAATAAACATTTCAGATCGTGAAGTAAAAATGAGATACTGGCTCTTCCCCACCAACCTGTTGAAAATATAGAAATTTAAGGAATGAGTAGTAAAAATTATTCAAGAGTTAATTAGGGAAGATAGAAAATTCTTCAGAAGTTATAGCTAATGAGTGGGATAAAATGAAAGTGGAGTTTAAAAATAGGGTAGAAATAAAAGAAAATGAAATATGATTAAGAAGCAACAATAATTATTTTGACTGGCTGACAAAAGTTAAAGTATTGCAGAATAAGGGGAATCTCTCAGAACAAGAACAGGCACAACTGCAGAGTGATAAAGAGAAAGTAAGGGAGTATGTGGATAATATGCATGGGTTTAGAAAGACTACTGGTAAGCAAATGTTTTTTGATAACAAAAATTTTTTAGCACAATGTCATAGGCAGGAGAAAGTAGAAGGGGTTGTTGTCAAACATAGGAAGCCTTATAACAAGAAAAATAACCAGATATCCTGTAGAGGTATTAGAGATATTTCGGACATTTTATCAAAATTTCTATACAGCAGAGCAATGTGGAAATCAAAAAAGAGCACAAATGGAAACATTTCTGGAAGTCTTGGGTATGCCAAGGACAGAGGTAGATGAGGTTCAACAATTAACAGTTAAGATAACAGGAGATGAGTGTGAAGACTGGTAGAGAAGGGGTGAAGGCTGCCAACCTAGTCAAATAGAATTTGGTACATAATTCTATCATTTGTAAATATAAATATAAAATGCAGGCTTGTTTCTTAAATGAAAGAAAACACTGTAAAATGTGAACTTCAAGATTGTAGCAACATTGCCATCTGCTGTAAGGAAAACTAAGCCAAGCATTTCAAATGTTCTTTGAAATTAAAATTATGTTTTGTATGTCCTTTGAAGTTAGAATTTGGAGTTGATGAATCTGGAGTAAGCATCCTGACTATTGTTTTAAGGCTAAAGTTAATGACCAGAATTTACATATGTAATGTCCTTTATTGCTGTAAGTATAAAAGAATGTAAATGCAGTTTCGGTGTGGCCTGGGAACCAGAAAAGTGTAAACAAATGATGTAACATTTTATCAGAACTGCAGTTTCAATTTAAACAGTGAGAACCAGAAATTATTAAATCTTTGTGTCTTGATAGTCAACTCAGCACTGCCTTGCTCTATGTAAGCAAGTTATCTTAGAAGAATGTTTTCTTGTAGAAATAGCTAGGACTATAAAGTTTCTAACTAAGTGTTTTTCTGTTATGTCAGAACTGTAGTACTAATTTATTTTAAGTTTCTGTGTGATCTCTGAACTCTTGAATAGCACTGTGGTGTAGTAGTATTGTCTTATGTTTTTAGTATTTATTATTAAATATTTAAAAAACTTTTTACCTGTGGCTGGTTTGTGTAGAGATAAGTAAGCTCTTGAGTACATTGCATATTTATAGAGTTTATTTTACAAGGCCACTCTAATAAGCCTTGACTGATTAGTCACACTTACCATTGGATAATAATATTGCACAGTAATAATTAGACACCCTTTTAAGGGCCTTTTAGTAGCTGATAAATATTAGCTGGTGGTGGCAGTAATTTCTACCATATAGTTTTGGTATAGGGGCACAGCTGAAGAATCTGTGTCAGCCTTTCCCAGGAGTGTCTGTGAATGTTGTATAAATACTTATCTCAAAGTGTGTGTGTGTGTGTGTGTGTGTGTGTGTGTGTGTGTGTGTGTGTGTGTGTGTGTGTGTGTGTGTGTGTGTGTCAGCTACTTGGGCAGGGACACAAAGCACTGGTTGGACAGAGAGTGTACTGGAGGTTAGCTTGCCAGCTAGGCTGAGATCTGGACCCTATAGCTGTGCCAGTGGGGAGTCTTATTGGCGACCTGGGGAGCAAGGGAGCAACCAGCCTCAGACTGACTGTGATCTATGTGTGCAGTTAAGGGAAATTGTACTTTACTGTGTGTATTTGTTATCCTTTCCTCTTATATGAGACTCCCTCTCTGGTGTTAGTGGTGAGGACTGAGGCTCCTTGATTGCTGGGCCAGGGCACGGCTGTCACATGTAGATTGCAGTGGTGGGATCCATTTCACATTTGTGATGGTGGTGGATATCCACATCACATATTAATTAGTTGGCAAATACTAATTGGCTAGTAGTGGTGTGGGTAGAGTGAATCCTGTAGCTTATGTACAGTGATCTCTGAAGGTGTTTTGTACTCTCAAACAGCCACGCAGTGAATACTCAGAGTTAAGATCACAATTGTTTTATTTCTTTTGTTAGCTTAGTTAGTCAGGGTGAGCAGGCAGCATGTCAGCACTGGAGTATGGAAAGCTGACAAGGAGCCAGCTGGTGGAGATGTACCAGGCTAGGGGACTGCTGCATGGAAACCTGACTAAAGCAGACCTGCTTGCAGCCTTGGTTACAGCTGCATCAGAAAACAGCATCCAGGAGGACAATCAGACTGGCAGTGGAGATACAATATCCTCGGAGAATGGACAGCTCAACCTTTCTGCTTAGGATAATCAGACTGGCAGTGGAGATGCAATATCCTCAGAGAATGGACAGCTCAACCTTTCTGCAGTGGACTTAAAAATCCAGCTGGAGCTAAAGAGACTTGAGTTGGAGGCCAGGCGTTTGGAGATAGAAGCCGAAGAAAAGGAGTGTCAGAGGAGGCATGAGAGGGAAATGCTGACTCTTCGCCAGAGTCATGGAGGTAATGGGGAAGGGAGTAACTGGACCCCAGAAGCACAACAGGTCAGTAATTTTCTTCTGCAATTTAAAGAGGGTGATCATTATGATATTCATTCATATGTTTGTGAGGGTATGCAAACAGTATAGTGTTGACCAAAGGCTTTGGGTATGGTTTTTGACCCCCATACTCCATGGGAAAGCTGTAACTTTTTTATCAAAAATGCCTGACTGTCTGTTTTAATTATACTGCTGTACAAAATGTTTTAAGCTAACACCTCAAATGTATAGGAAAAAGTGTCGTGGGCATAGACGCAAGGCAGATGAAAGTGTATGTGAATATGTTGCTGAACTGAGCACTTATTTTCATAGCTGGGTAAGTGGATGTCTAGTCACCACATTTAAAGGGCTGGTAGACCTTTTGGTGATGGAACAAGCCCTTAAAATTTACCTGAGGACATGAGGATCTGGTTAGCTGATAGACAATGTGCTTCTTCAGATGAGCTGGGGAAGAAGGGAGACCTATAACTGGCCAGCAGGGCAGCCCTGCACAGGAAGGGGACCCCCAGTACTGCTCATGGGTCTAAAGGAACCCATGGTGGGCAGCACAGACTGCCCCAACAGAATCTGCCCGTAGCAGGGGAAGGCACTAGTCCAGGTACGCATCCAGCGGCTAGGGTTAAATGTTTTGAATGTAACCAGTGGGGCCATGTGGCATACAGATGTCCATGGAGGCAAGGTGGGAAACCAAAGGTGAGGGAGCCAGTAAGTGAGAAAGACAAAATGCCAATAGTAGGTTGTCTTGAGACAACAGGGGTCTGGAACTACCATCCTGCAGATGTCCTGAGAGGGAAGGATTTGGATGAGGCAGTATCATGTACTTATGCAGTTACATGTGGTCAGGCTAGGAGACAAGCATGTAGGTCTGGTAGCCTGGGGGAGATCCAGACAGACTGCATACTTGCAGCAAGGACTGGTGAGGTGGTTACTTCAGGGCGTGAGCTATGCTGTAGCAGTGAGACTGAAGGTAAGCCACAGCTGCTTGTGGGTACTGATGTTCCCTTGGACAGGGTAACTGCAAAGGTAGAAGTGAGTAGTAGTATGCAGGCTGACAGTGAAACACCGCTGTCAGAGGATGCCAGACTTCCTGTGGAAGGGGAGCTGGGAAGGGTTACAAGGAGAGAGTTCAGACAGGCTCTGCTCTCAGACCCTACATTGCAAGGCCTAAGGCAGGTAGCTAGGGAAGCACCTGATTCTCAAGGGAAGGGGGAATCTGTATACTGGGACAAAGGGTTACTATACAGAGAGTGGACCCCTGAGAGAGGGCTAGAAAGTGAGAGAGTACAGCAGTTGGTAGTGCCTAGAGCCTACCATATGGCGCTTCTAGCCATAGCCCATGATATTCCCTTTGCAGCTCATATGGGCATAAAACATACAAAGAGACATATTATGCAAAACTTCTAGTGGCCTGGAATTTTCAGAGATGTAACAGGGTACTGTAGGACTTGTGAGTAGTGCCAAAAGTTAGCAAGGCTGGAGACAAGGTGAGAGCTACTTTGATGCCTTTGCCTGTGATTGAGGAGCGATTTCAGAGGGTAGCTATGGATATTTTGGGCCCTCAAGTTCCACAGGGAAAAAGTATATCCTAGTAGTAGTGGATTATGCTACACGATACCCTAAGGCAGTGGCTTTGTCCTCCATTGAGGCAGAGAAGGTAGCAAATGCTTTGTTAGAGATTTTCAGCAGGGTAGGTTTCCCAAAAGAAATACTGTCTGACAGAGCTGCCAATTTCATGTCAGACCTGCTGGCTTGTCTGTGGATGTCCTGTGAGGTGAAGCACATGAAGACCACCCCCTACCATCCCCAGACTAATGGTCTTGTTGAGAGGTTAAACTCTACAATCAAGTCCATGCTACAGGCATTTGCAGATCAGTTTAAGAGGGAGTGGGACAAATATTTGCCCCATCTGTTGTTTGCTTACAGAGACGTTCCCCAGGAATCCACAGGTTTTTCACCCTTTGAGTTGCTGTATGGGCATAGGCTGAGGGGACCTCTAGATTTAATTTGAGATGAGTGGGAAGGTGAGTGCAAGTCTCACAAGGAGTCTGTTGTGGCATAGTCCTAAACCTCAGGACAAGGCTCAGGGAACTCACGGGCTTGGCCCAGGAAAACCTGGCAGAAGCCCAACAACAAAAAAGGTGTGGTATGACAGGAATGCTCGAGCTAGAGAGTATGCTGTGGGGCAGCAGGAAATGGTTCTCATTCCTGTCAGATACAACAAACTGCAAGCAGCTTGCGAGTGACCCTACAAGGTGGTAAGAAAGAGAAGTGATGTTAACTACATGGTGGAACTGCTAGGCAGACATCAGGGGCACACACTGTACCATGTTAACATGATGAAACTTTACCATGATAGGGAGGCCCTTGTGCTGAGCATTTGCAGTGGATTGCAGGAGGAGTCTGAGGGAGATCTGGGGACTGATATCTTCAGTGAGGCTTGGGCTGACACCTCAGTGGAAGGGGTAGCAATGTCCCAGCAGCTATCTCCTCCCCAGGTTTGAAAAATCTGAGCAATGTTGCAGGAATTTGTGGATATGTTCACTGGGAAACCAGGGTGCACCCACCTGGTGCAATACCAGGTGGATACAGGACCTCAAAGGCCTATTAGGCAGGCCCCTTATAGGGTGCCTGAGAGAGTCAGGCAGAGTCTGAGGGAGGAGATACAGGAGATGTTGGAACTAGGGGTGATTCAAGAGGCCAACAGTCCCTGGGCCTCCCCACTGGTGCTGGTGCCAAAGAAGGATGGCAGCACCAGATTCTGTGTGGATTACAGGAAATTAAATAATCACACAGAGTCGGATGCTTACCCCATGCTGGGGACAGATGAGGCCCTAGAGCAGCTTGGATGGGGCTAAGTATCTTACAACCATTGATCTTACCAAGGGTTACTGGCAGGTGCCTTTGACTCCCAGTGTTAGAGAGAAGTCAGCCTTTGTGACTCCTTTTGGTTTGTATGAGTTCACAAAGATGCCCTTTGGGATGAAGAATGCCACCACAACTTTCCAGAGGCTGGTAGATCATATCCTAGTAGGAGCAGGAGAGGTTGCCCTTGCTTACCTAGATGATATTGCCATCTACAGCCATTCCTGGCCAGAGCACCTTCAGCATGTCAGGCAGGTGCAGGGCAGACTACAGAGGTCAGGGTTGACCATTAAGCTGAGCAAATGTCAGGTGGGTATGGCAGAGGTCTCCTACCTAGGACATAGAGTGGAGAGTGGTAAAGATAAGGCCAGAACCTGCCAAAGTGGAAGCCATTCAGACATGGCCTGCACCTGTTACTAAAAAGCAGGTGAGGGCATTCTTAGGGACAGCAGGGTACTACAAAAAGTTCAAACCCAGTTATAGTACGATAGCTGCTCCCCTCATAGACCTGATAAGGAAGAAAAGGCCAGATAAGGTAGTGTGAACCCCAGCATGTGAGCAGGCATTCCAAAAGCTTAAATATGCTTTGGGAGGACCCCCTGTGTTAACCAGTCCAGATTACAGCAAATAATTTGTTGTGCAGGTGGATGCTTCAAACCATGGGGTGGGGGCTGTACTTAGCCAGATTTCTTCAGAGGGGGAAGAGCACCCAGTGGCTTATCTTAGTCATAGGCTCCAACCCAGGGAGGAATGCTATGCAGTGGTAGAAAAGGAATGTCTAGCCATAGTGTTGGCATTAAAGAAACTTCAGCCTTATCTGTATGGAAGAAAATTCACTGTAATAACAGATCACAACCCTCTACCTTGGTTAAACAGAGCCAGTCAGCAAAATGCCAAGTTGCCTAGATGGAGCTGGGGGTTGCAAGCATATGATATCTCAGTGCAGCACCACAGTGGGAGTAGCAATGCCAATGCAGATGGGCTCTCAAGACAGGGAATGGGGTGGGGTACACTCAGATAGCCCTAACCCTCTCAAACAGCGTTTATCAAAGGTCAGTTGAAAAACTAGCTTGAGATCTCCAGGGGGGAGATGTGAAGACTGGTAGAGAAGGGGTGAAGGCTGCCAGCCTAGTAAAATAGAATTTGGTACATAATTCTATCATTTGTAAATATAAATATAAAATACAGGCTTGTTTCTTAAATGAATGAAAACACTGTAAAATGTGAACTTCAAGATTGTAGCAACATTGCTATCTGCTGTAAAGGAAACTAAGCCACACATTTCAAATGTTCTTTGAAATTAAAAGTATGTCCTTTGAAGTTAGAATTTGGAGTCGATTAGTCTGGAGTAAGCATCCTGCCTATTGTTTTAAGGCTAAAGTTAATGACCAGAATTTACATGTGGAATATTCTTTATTGCTCTAAGTGTAAAAGAATGTAAATGCAGTTTCAGTGTGGCCTGGGAACCAGGAAAGTGTAAACAAATGAAGTAATGTTTTATCAGAACTGCAGTTTCAATTTAAACAGTGAGAACCAGAAATTATTAAGCATTTTTGTCTTGATATTCAACTCAGCACTGCCTTGCTCTATGTAAGTTATCTTAGAAGTATGTTTTCTTGTAGAAATAGGTAGGACTATAAAGTTTAGAACTAAGTGTTTTTCTGTAATGTCAGAACTGTAGTACTGATTTATTTTAAGTTTCTGTGTGATCTTTGAACTCTTGAATAGCACTGTGGTGTAGTAATATTGTCTTGTGTTTTTAGTATTTATTATTAAATATTTTAAAAACCTTTTACCTGTAGCTGGTTTGTGTAGAGATAAGTAAGCTCTAGAGTACATTGCATATTTATAGAGTTTATTGTACAAGGCCACTCTAATAAGCCTTGACTGATTAGTCACACTTGCCATTGGATAATAATATTGCACAGTAATAATTGAACTCCCTTTTAAGGGCCTTAGGCTACCCATCTATGTCAAGCAAAGTTCTTCATTAGCACTCTTCAAGAAAAATCTTGATGAGTGGATGGGAAATAGGAAATACACCCAGGGGATCACTTCTGTGTCTCTGCTCGACAGTGGCACAGGAAAATAACTTTCTTCAGTGGCGTAAGCCAGGAAACCTTGTTGGCCAGGCTTGCATAGGCCCTTGGGTCGATAGCCTAGTACCTACCTATGATAAATATTAGCTAGTGGTGGCAGTAATTTCTGCTGTATTGTCTGGGTATAGGGGCACAGCTGCAGAATCTGTGTCAGTCTTTCCCAGGAGTGTCTGTGAAGTTGTATACTTATCTCAAAGTGTGTGTGTGTGTGTGTGTGTGTGTGTGTGTGTGTGTGTGTGTGTGTGTGTGTGTGTGTGTGTGTGTGTGTGTGTGTGTGTGTGTGTGTGTCAGCTACTTGGGCAGTGACACGAAGCACTGGTTGGACAGAGAGGGTACTGGAGGTTAGTTTGCCATCTAGGCTGAGATCTGGACCCTATAGCTGTGCCAGTGGGGAGTCTTATTGGGGACCTGGGGAGCAATGAAGCAACCAGCCCCAGACTGACTGTGATCTCTGTGTGCACTTAAGGGAAATTGTACTTTACTCTGTCTATTTGTTATCCTTTCCTCTTATATGAGATGCCCTCTCTGGAGTTAGTGGTGAGGATTGAGGCTCCTTGATTACTGGGCCAGTGCATGGCCATCACAATGAGATAAAAACAGAAACATATAATCAATCTGCAGGAAAGTTTCCAGAAATAGGTGGCATTTCTGTGGAAGCTGGAAGCTTGGAGGGAAGAAAGTGATAAAGATCTGGACGGATTTGTTGAACAGTATTTTAAAAAGAAGGGAAGCACCAACATCCTGACAGAAAACTGTGTAGCTATAATACCTAAAGATGGTAAAGACTCATCAGCCCCAGCTTCACATAGGCCCAATTCAATTTTAAACCATGAATACAAAGTGTGTACGTCTATAGCAGCTAAATGAATGGCAAAGTTGTTGCCAAAATTGCTAGATATGGATCAATGTGGTTTTTACAAAGGGGAGGCAAACATTTTACAATATTAATGGGACAACCGTGATTAAAAGGAAAGCACAATGTAAGAAAATGCTGCAGTTTCTGGTGGGTCTTAGGTTCATAGGGTCATAGGTGTATACTAGGCTAATGGCCACAAGGGCCTTTTTAAGCCTAGCAATGTATCACAAATCTCTGACAAGTTCTGCTACCCTTGATAAGTGTAAACAGGGGCTTGGGAGATTAAACATTAACAAGCAGGGGCCATGGAGATGAATCATTTACAGGTTACCTGTGTCCATTAGAGACATAGATGCCAAACCCGGTATGAATGTCCTTTTCCCAGTCCAATTGTCCAAGTTACACTTGAATTGAGGTAGGGAGGGACTCTGCTTCACATGGATGGGGAGCCCATTCCAGAGAAGGTGTAGTCTCTGAGATACATACCTGTCTTCCAGCAGGTTGTATTAGATTTGTAGGCTCATAGATTAGTACTAGGCTAAATGCCCTTATGGGCCATTTTAAGCCTAGAAAATTACCCCATGTGAGAATCAAACCCTGCACTTTGTGTTTGTAAGGTAAGCACCTTAACCATTATGCCAGCCTCCCATTGCAAACTTTGATCTTATGGTCTTTGGCTTTTGATGTTTGAAGTTTTGAAACTTCGAGCTTCTGAAGGGGATATATATATATATATATATATATATATATATATATATATATATTATATTATATCACAGGCAAGATTTAAGTCTTTAGAATGAGTAATTCTAGTGCTGTTTGTTTCATGAATATGCAGGAGGTCCATCAGGCTGGGAGTCTGTCAATGCCTTGTATGCTAGGCATAGATCTCACAAAATACAGGGATATAGCCTTGAGGTGGTCTGCATAGGACATGTTACTTATGCCTTGTTTTCTTTTAGCAAGGAACCTCTGTGGACATTTCAATTGTTGGATGTGCCTCATTAGGCACATACTAAAGAGAGCATTGTACTTAATGACAGGTTTGATAAATGCTGAATATAGTGGAACAATGACTTCTTTGGACCTAGATGCCATACTTTTTTTTTATAAGTTGCACAACATAGAATGATTTTCTCACTACTGTAGATACATGATGGTGAAAGGCTAGATTACTGTCTATGTATGTTCCCAAGTCCCTGACTACTGGGTCAGCTGTTAGGGGTATGTTGTCAATATGATGGTCACCAAGGGTGGATGACCTCCCAAAGGATACTGATGACCTCCCAAAGGATACTGTTATGCATTTCTTGGCATCTAGTTTTATTCCATGACTCAGACACCAGTTACTTGTCTGTGTCAGCCTTTTCTGGAGAGCATTTGTATTGGCGGGGGACTCTATGATCACTCCTAATTTATAATCATCTACAAATTTAGTAATTTAGAGGCCATTGACATTGGCCTTGACTTCACTGACGTAAATGCGAGCAGTCCCAGACTGATCCCTGAGAGACTCCACTTGTGACTGCCTCTTTGTAGAGATGGACTCCCCAATTCTAACTTCTTGGGTCCTGTCTGTGAGCAAACAGGCTATACATTGGGTGACATAAGAGTTTATACCTAACCTTTTGAGTTTGTCAACAATGCCTAAGTGGGGTATTATGTCAAATGCCTTGGCCAGGTCAAGGTAAGCAGTATGAGCAATTTTGCCCTCATCCATTGTTTTGGTGACCTTCGCAAAGAGATCCAACTAAGTTCAGTAGGCATGACCTGCCATTGGTGAAACAATTGGGTTGGATCCAGTGTCTGAAAGTTTTCTATGTCATTACTGAGCTTTTCCATGCTAATTCTTTCCATGGTTTTGCATATGAGACTAGTGAGACTTATGGGTCTGTAGTTTCCACGGTCTGTAGATGGCCGATCTTTGTGCAGAGGTTTGACTGTTCTTGTTCGACATTCATGAGGCATGAAGCCTGTTTGGAGGCTACAGTTACAAAGCAATTCCAGAGGCTCTGATAGGTGATGTTTCATGCTATTTAGAAGGCATTCTGGGATATTGTCTGGGCCCATTGATCCAGAATTCTTGACTTTAGAGAGAGCATTAAGGACCTGTTTCCTAGTGACAGTAGGGGGAGTTATATTTGATGGTATTTCCTGAGGGAAGGTTGAGGTGGAGAGAGGGGTAAAGCTGGAGCTGAATTTGTCAGACAGTAGGTTTGCCATATCTTCTGGCTTCTCCCTTTCAATTTCTCCAAGTCTTTTGGTTTTCTAATATCATGATAGGAATGGACTCCATTCCTAAGTCAGAGTATGACTAAACTTCATGAAATTAGTATTTTTCCATAATATTTCTTTATTGTTTTTCATTATTTTCCACAACAAAACACTCACAAGAGAGTAAGCTGGTGATAATTAAGGTAGTACTAACAACAATATATTTAAAACACATTTACACTATTTACATGAATGCTTTCATATTTTTTCTTAGTGGTAGAGAAAAAAGGTTGTTTCCTCCAGGGTTAATATCTTAGAATATTGGTTTCTAAAACATGATCTGTTCCCATGATGTAAGCTGACAAGTTTTCTCAGCCAAAATTTTATGCCAGAATGATATTGAAGATCTGTTCCCATAACTTCAGATTATATGGATTATTGTTTTGTTTGTTTAGTATTAACTTGTGGGCTAATATATGTTTTATCGCTAATGTCTTAACATTTTCCATGAAGTTTTAGATGGGGTTAACCAGTTTGTAGCTATGTAAAGTTTCATTAGTAGAAAGATATTAATTAGGGTGGTCATTTGGGTTTTAGATAGGTTGTTTGGAGGGATATGTAGAATTGTAAATTCCCAAGTAAACGTTGAAGCTTGGTAACCCATTTTTTGTAATTGTAGTTGCAGGGAATTCCAAAGTTTAAATATATATTTGCAGCTCCAGAACATGTGCAAAAGGTCAGCAGTTTCATCTTTACAATGTGGACATTTTGGTGAGTTTTTAGGGTTAAATTTATGCAAGCTAAGGCGCGTGTAATATGCATTATTGTATATCAAGAGTTGAGTGAAAGCTAGCTTCTGAAGGAAAATAGATTTTATTGTTAAATTGAATGCTTGTAGTATTTTATTTTCCTCAGTCAATGGTATTTTTCCCTCCAATAATTAGACAATAGTAGCTGGTCTTGAAATTTCATGTCTTTTAACAATTTGTATGAACACGTTATAAATTTCCTATTTTGAAGAAGGGCTTGCCATAATGTAACACATTTCATTAGATCATTTTTATTGATGGATATGTTTTGAAGATAACTTGTAGACATTTCTTTGATCTGTCTCAAAATCAATAGATATGATTTAGGAAGGCCCAGTTGATGTCTTAATTCATGAGCAGAACCATTAAGATATGGGTATATATCTTGTAGTGTTAAGTTAGTTATAAGTGGGAACCTTTCCAGATCTATTAGTTGATTACTGATTTTCAGGTTAGGATTTTTATGAATAGGTTGTAGGATTAACATATGATGGAAGAGATTTACTGATCTAAAGAGTTTTTGTGTTAATGATATATAGTTTTTAATGTGTTTCATTAGATTATATGTTGTAATGTTTTCACTATTTAAAAAAGGTAATGCTTTGGGGTTTATGTTCAAACTTTCTATATGTTTAAAACCCAGTCTTAACCATCATTGGACCCAATTTTTACTTTGTAAGTCATAGTTTGCAATTCTTAGTGTTCTATTCGCATTTATGATAGAGTAGTAGTTTTCAAAATTAGGTACATCTAATCCTCCTCTACTTTTCGGGGTCATCAATTTATCATAAGATATTCTACTTTTTATTGGATCCCATATAAATTTAGCAAATTCAGTATGAATTTGTTTAAAAAATTTTTAGGGTATTAGTATCTGAGCAGACATAAAAATGTATAATAATCTGGGTAAAATATTCATTCTAATGATTGACACTTTTGCTAATGTCGGTAATTTCAGATTTTTCCATCTCTTTAAATCACATGATATGTGCTCCCAGTTTTGTTTAATATTATTAAGATAACAATTTTTGTTATCTGTAGAGAATGTAATTCCTAGATATTTGATCTTTTCCTCAGGATTAATTTTTCCTACCAGTGTTAAAAGTGAGCAAGGTTTTGGAGTTCTTAAGGGAAAGATATTGTTTTTTTAAGGTTTATTTTATAGTTTGATATTAGTGAAAAATCATTAATAGCGGATAATAGTTTTTGAGTGTCCGATATTGGAGTTGTACAGTATATGTTAAGGTTGTCTGCAAAAGCCGACAAGGAGATTTTTGTATTATATATTATTGGGGCATTGTGGTAAATATTTTGTTTGATGTTTAAAAAAAGGGGTTCTAAATATATATTAAATAATAGGGGAGATAGAGGGCATCCCTGTTGTGTACCATTTCTGATTTGAATTCTGTTAGACCATGTTTTATTTATATATAAAGTTGTATAAGGGTTGTTATATAGTGTTTGTAAAGTCAGGATAAACTCTTGGGGTATATTAAAGTAGGGTAAGATCTAGAATAGAAATGTAATGTTGACTCTATCAAAGGCCTTCTGAGCATCTATGATAAGTGCATACATGTTTAGATTATTTTGTTTAGCATATGAAATTAACGTGTGAAGTGTTAAAGTATTATCACTGGATTGTCTAAAAATTAGTATTTTTCAATCTTTGATGTTAGCCAGAAGTGCTCTTTGCAGCTCTAACAATGTGCCCAGTATTGACTCCTTCTGCAAATCATATGGAGTTACATATATCAGTAACATGTCTAAGTACAATTGTAAATTCTTTTTTATAGGACCCATTGCTCCCACTACTATTGCAACTTCTTCCATATTGGCCTCATTTCTGCCTGCAAATCCTGGCATTTTATGACTTTGTTTCTGTCTGCGCTTCAGTCACTGCAGTCACTGGATTTAGCAATTTCAATGATCAGTACTACTTATGTCTTCTTTCCATGACTCAGCATGGGTGGCTGCATTAACAGTGAGCTCTGAGCACAACTGTGTACTGCCTTTGAGGTTGTGGTCATGGCTAAAGAATGCATTGTGATTTCCTTGACTTGGCAGGCCAAATTTACCTCAAATGTGGCTTTTGGTAGAATTTATTTGTCTTCTGAGTTGTTTGTTTAGATTGGTGCGAGTTCTTTTATCCTGTTGGGTGCTACACCTCCTAATTTTTGTCATGATTTTCTACCTTCTGTTATACAGCTTCTTGATTTTATGATTCTGCCGGGTGGCTTGTTTTTGAGTTAGTTCTTTACTACTTCCTGGTGAGTATAGCTGCCTCTGTGCATCTGTTAACATGCTCATATAGGGTTTCTGTGGATAGTTGGGTGTAGGCAGCATTATTCTTAGGGTTTATGGCAGCTTGTAATTTTGCCAGGTTATTACTTAGTAGTAGAATGTTGGCCTTAGAATCGTTCTTGAATATTCCAGGTTTTATTTTTACTTCAAAGAAGACTATTTTGTGGTCTGACCTTACCAGAAAAGATATTACATTGGGGGTGCAGCACTCTACCATATTAGTGAGGACCAGAGCCAAGTATGTGTGCATTCCTGGTCGGTGTATTTACAATCTTGTCTAGGGAGTTTGCATTTACAAAATCCAGGAAACTCTGTCCCTGCATGTTTTGTGTCATATATGATTCCCAGTTAATAGTGGGATAGTTAAAGTCACCCATGAATATGGTATTAGGTTAGATGGTGAGCACTTCCAATAAGTTTAAATACATGTTATTGGTTTCCTGGGTCATAAAAGGACATATGTTGCAAGGAAGTGGTATTGGATTTTGCCTATGGTGATTTGAACATGGAGAAGCTCAACTGCATTGTCCTGTTTAACCAGCCTTGATGTATGCTTATTTTTTATGTAAATCAAGTCACCTCCACCTTTAGTCCCTGTCTGTGTAGTAACTGGTCTAAATGTGTGGGAGACATTATAGCCATGCACTTCCAGTGTGATCACCATGGCTTTAAATCATGTCTCAGTGACCACATAGATGTCAGCATTCTCTAAGGTGAGGAGAGCTTGAAGGAAGTGGAGTTTTTTGTTTATACTCCTAGCATTGAGCAGTAACACCTTTAGATTTTTTTGGCTTTGATTTGCTATGTCAGAAGCACTTTCAGTTTGGCATTGCCTAAAAAAAGGGCACTGTGGGGGAGTACCGTACTTTAGCTAATATTCAAAAGTATACAGGGGAGAGGTACAAACCATCCCTGGCAAAGCAGTATGGTCTGTTGACCATCCCCTTCCATGCTACCAAATATTGCACCCACTTAAAATGACACCAGAAACTAAGCCAGTTATTAAAGTCAAATTATCTTCTGTTCATATTGTAGTATCATCCTTAGAGAAGGTAAAATGCTCCTCAATGTTATGCTCATACTAGCCAGGGATACATATTCCATGAGCTTCATGGTGGCTCTCTTCATATAGTTTAAGGAGGTACGTCTCAGGTCACTTACACCCACATGGACTATGACTGAGTCATACTGGTACTTGTGGCCCAATGACCTGAATGTATGTGTAGTTTGGTGGATCCTGCCCCCTGATAAGCAACTGACTATGACTTTCTTGTTACTCAGCCTGGTGAGGGGAACATAAGTGTGTCTCACAACTGATTCTCCAATGACCAGAATGTTGGATTGTGTGGTGGCTTGCCTTATGGGCTTAGAAGTAGAAGCTCAATGAGATGTGACTGTGTGTGTTGATGTGGGTGTTGTTTTGAAAGAGTGCATTTAGAGCTGCTGAGGGTACTTGTTATTTGTACTTCACCTGGGAGATATTTGTGGTTTAGGAAGGTTACATTTAAGTACCTCAGCACATGCGGGTCTGTGTGTATGATGGGGTCAGTGTGTATAAGATGGATAATGATAACATTGACATTTTCAAAGCTAATTTTTCTGTTTTGACCATGTAATTTACTATACCGATCACAGGAGAATGTAGATGCCATGCTGCAAACATTGTGGCCTCAGAATGTATCACTAATGAGGTTATAGTTAGAGACAGGTAATTCATTACAATACGTTTTAATAAAATATCACAGCACTACTACAGCTATTAAATGCACGGTTGCAGGATGGATCTGAAGTGAAATGGACAAAGAGATACCAACACACCTTCATTAAAGCCAAGGAAATAATCACACTGGATAAAGTTTTAATGCAGTTAGATCAATCACTGCCTATTAGGCTGATGTGTTACTTTGTCATATGAAAATGGAGCTGTCCTATTGCATGAGCTCCACTATAGAACAGACAGGCAACAGACCAAAAGTACTGACTTCAAGGTTATTAACTAAAATTATGCCTGTACTAAATAAAATCTTACTGAAGTGGCTGGGATTATTCAAGAAGCCTTCAAAACTTGTTCATCACTTTTATTTTACAAATTAATATGCATATAAATTAGTGCACACGTATAGACACACATACCACACACATTTAAACACTAACACACACACACACACACACACACACACACACACACACACACACACACACACACACACACACACACACACACACATACACACATACATATATATCCCCAACCACATGCACCCGTAATATAATATACAATGCACACACACAAACACACACACACACACACACACACACACAAACAAATATATATCCACACTTAGAAATACCTTCATGACTTTACAGTTAGGAACATAAATAATCTTGCTTAGGCAGTACAGATTTTTTTTTCTTGGCTAAAAATAAAATTATTTTCTAAGTGAGATGATATCATTTACATGCTAGAGTAGAGAGCACTTTAAAATTCTGCCTTACCTCAGAGAACAAGTTGTCTTGTACAAGCATTGCACTGCTTCATTTGCTAAAACCTTGAGCTGAATTCATGCAGTTCAGAACAAGATTGTAAACGTTTCCTTATTTCTTTATTTCTGCATTTTCTGCTATCTTACCTTCACACGCATACTACATACTACATCTCACAGTTTTTCTATTAATGAACATTTGGAGGTAAATAAGAAAACTAAATTTTGGTTTAACTTGCAGTACTGGATAATATATGTATCCTCTTTTAAATGCACTATGTGTGGCAACTAATGAATCTAAGCTCCTTTATTTAAAGAAATGAGATAACAAGACTTGACATTTTTAAAATAACATTAAGGTACAATTCTACTTTTTTGTTGTAATGACATGTACCAAACTTCCTTAAAAATATTTTATCCCGCAGATCATCTTACATTTTCTTAGTGTGTGTGTGTGTGTGTGTGTGTGTGTGTGTGTGTGTGTAAGATTTGGACTCCATTTTAAGGCTTTTAACTATTGATTTAAAATGTTTACATACATCTGCATTATCACTGTTCCTTTCAATTTTACAGTTACTACTAACAAGACTACTGACCTCACAGCAAGAGGTTCTTCTGTTCGATTCTCGGCTGGAGTGCCTTCTGTGTGGAGTCTGCATGTCCTCCCCGTGGTTGAGTAGCCTCCGAAAGACATGCGTGAATGGGTGTGCCTTCGCTGAAGGTTGGGCATCGGGCTGGCAACTCGGCACCATAAAAATCGACTGCCAATCATTAGTGGACCGGAGATCCACTGTGGCGACCCCTAACCGGGAAAAGCCAAAAAGACAAACAGCAACAACTAACAAGACTACTGACATAATCCATGAACACTCTGCATACTACACAAGAACCTTTTGTGGGGTTCTTCAAAATGTGCTGGGTGGGGCAGTTTCATTTGCAGCACATTTAAGTGAATGCATAAATACATGGAAATGCAATGCTCTGGCACAACTATATCAGTGAATAATGACATTTAAATGAAAGGAATAAACAATGCTGGGATTCACAGATGTCACTGCAGATTCTTGCACATCTTTATACAGACAGAAGATGCCCATATGTTCTGCACTGCATCTTGTAGGTGTGTTTATAGCTGCAGCAATGTGTGCACTCAGCAAGATTTGATTGCTTTAATCAGTGGCACTGAAGAGCAGGTCACATGTCCTCACAGGGTTAGGAGTTCAGAAATGGTACACACAGTGGCTGGCATAATGTATCCTGACCTAAGATCATGTAATAGATATGGTGAATGGATCACAATGTTATCAGGAGCTAGGTCAACATATGTTTCCCATATGTGGGACTGCATGGTCTCCCTGTCCCTGCAGATACCAAACCATGTGTAGATCTTATCATCTTAGCTACAGAACCTTTCAGCAATCTACTGGGGATCCTCTGTGTATTTTACAAGCATCTGCCTCATGAATACTCATAACATTCCTTGCTATTATACTGTTGCATGTAGAGGAGTATATATGGCTCCCTAGGAGAGAGGGTGTGAATACATTAGCACATGCTACAAGGGTGCCCATATAACATGCAGGGAGAGGATGTTAATGCATTAACACATGCTACAAGGGTGCCCATATAACATGAAAGGAGAGGGTGTGAATGCATTAACACATGCTAGAAGGGTGCCCATATAATATGCAGGGTGAGGGTGTGAATACATTAACACATGCTACAAGGGTGCCCATATAACATGCAGGGAGAGGGTGTGAATAGATTAACACATGCTACAAGGATGCTCAAGTGGCATGTAGGGAAAGTGAATAAACGCATCAAATTCCTAGTTACTCAACCTTACCTACTCTGGTGGTGCCACCCTGCTGCATATCTGATTTGTCCATGAGAAGAAATATACATCATAACACCTTTGCTATATTATACCCAATATGTTTAATAGCTGTGTATGCAAACCTCTGCCGTACTCTGCTAACCTGGTCAGTCATCTACTGATACACACATAGGATAAGCCATGGCAGAAATGACAGTTACAGTAATGCCAGGTATAATTGCTGTTGCATCTCCTGTATGGGACAAAAGAAACTCCTCACTGTCTCTCAGTCATGTGAGCCCTGGAGAACCACCACCTGTAATGGATCTCTCACTCACAATCTTATTTGCCGTCTGATTGGCACAATTTATCATATCAGTAAAGGAATAATGACAGTGGATCAATCTGCAGCTGTGGCTACTTGCTTCACTGAAGTCACACAGCACAGACTGCCACAGCTGATATCTCAATGGCTGGTCTGCACCCCCTCAACCCATGAGTCATAGGCCATGCTATGTAGCAGAATGTTGTTTTCAGCATTACTGACATTGTCTAGCCTCTTTCTGCCTCTTCCTGTGGATACTGTGACTCCTGTTTAGACATAGAGAATGCATGACTATATATATTGCTAAGGATATTTTATTTATTTTTTGTTTATTTATTTATTTATCTATCTATCGGGAAAGTCCATCTGGATAAGCTATCCTTTTTCAGTGGAGGCCTGGGGCAAAAAGCTCTAGATTAAAAATAAACAGAAGTTTACACTGGTAGTACAATTTTAGTTATACAGAAAGACAAATAATTTTATTAGGTATAGAGATATAATCGAGCATATGACATTATATGATTTCAGCACAACATTTTACAGTACATACATGCCACTTATGAAAAGGGCCAAACCTACAACCAAACTAGTAAGGATATGGCCTGAGGGAGCAGTCATGGCACTACAGGACTGCTTTGAATGTGTAAACTGGTTGGTGTTTAAAGAGGCAGCTGTAAAGAACCACTATACTGACCTGGAAGAGTATACAGAATCTGTAATGGCCTATATTTCAAACTGTGTTTATCAAATGTATCACCATGCATGCTAATCAGAAACCCTGGCTATCTGGTGAAGTATATGAGCTCCTAAAGGCATGAAATACTACATTTAAATGAAAAGACAAGGATGCCCTAAAGGAGGCCAGAGCAAATCTAAATAGAGGTATAAAGGAGGCTAAGAGGACCTACGGACGTAAAATTCAGGGACACTTCTCTGACCAAAGGGACTTCAGACATCTCTGTCAAGGCATGAAAGGCATGAATGACTACAGGCCTGCAACGTCCCCATGTGATGGCAACACAGAATTTCTGAACAAACTAAACACCTACTTCAGCAGATTTGATATGGAGAACAACACTGTAACGAAAAGGGTGCGGAGGTGCTATGTCTAAGAACCTCTGATGTTCTGAGGACCCTGAGGTGAGTAAGCCCGAGAAAAGTAGCTGGTCCTGATAATATTATGGGAAGGGTTCTAAGAGACTGTGCTACCCAACTGCCCACTGTACTAACAGATATATTCAACACATCCCTGCAACTAGCCATTGTACTCAGTTGCTTCAAAAATACGACAACCATTCCCTTACCCAAGAAATCCCAACAGACAAGCCTAATGGAGGGTGGCTTAATGGCTAAAGTGTTTGCCTTACAAACACAAGGTGCAGGGTTTGAGTCTCACAAGGGATAATTGACTAGGCTTAAAATGGCTCACAAGGGCAGTTAGCTTAGTACTAAACTATGAACCTATAAATGATTACCAGCCAGTTGGTCTTAACATCAGCAGTAATGAAGTGTTTTGAGCGATTGATCAAGAACCATATTTCTTCAAACCTACCTGCAACACTGGATACATTACAGTTTGCTTGTAGATCTAACTGCTGCACGGCTGATGCAATAGGTATAGCACTTCATAAATCCTTGGCACATCTAGAGAACAGAAATTGCTAGGTTAGAATGCTGTTCATCAATTTTAGTTCCGCCTTTATCACTGTTATCCTCCAGAATCTGATATCGAAGCTGATCCAGCTGGGTATCAACACTCCCCTATGTAACTAGATATTGGACTTTCTTATCAACATACCCCCAAAAGTATGTGTGGGAAATAAGAGTTCAATCAGTATTACAATGAGCATGGGTGTCCCACAGGGGCTGCGTTTTGATTCCTCCGCTGTTCACCTTGTTGATGCATGACTGCATGGCTAAGCATAAATCCAACAAAATTATCAAGTTCGTGGATGATACCACTGTTGTAGGTCTTGTCAGAAATGGTGAGGAAACAGCAAACAGAGATGAAGTGGAGCATCTGATAGGTTGGTGTGACAGCAAGAATCTGGCCTTAAATGTAAGCAAGACCAAAGAATTAGTAGTGGACTTCAGGAGGACTCAGGAGATACATCAACCTCTAGAAATTATGGGGGCTGCAGTAAGTTCCAAGGGGTTCACATTTCAGATGACCTATCCTGGTCGACTCATATTAGCCACACAGTGAAGAAGGCACAACAACGTCTGCACCAAGGCAAATCTGTCTCAGTCTATCCTCAAAGCTTTCTGCAGGGGGACGGACCATCAAGAGCATCCTCTCAAATAACATCATAGTTTGGTATGGTAACTGCAAAGCATCAGACCACAAGGCTGTCCTAAGGACAGTGAGGACAGCGGACAAAGTCATTGGTTCCTTGCTCCCATCCATTGATGATCTGCATGATAGACTGTGTGTGGGAAGAGCTAGGAAGATAATCGATGATGCCACTCACCCTGCTTATGGTATGTACTTCCACCTTTCCTCGGGCAGGCGGTATTGCAGCTTACACTGCAAAACATCTAGACTGAACAGGAGCTTCTTCCCTTTAGCCATAAGACTGTTGAACTTGAATGCCAGGCATGATTGCAAATAATCTGATCAATATGCCACTTGCTGTGAAGTATCATCTATAGTAATCACTCTGGAAAATTGCTTCAGTAACTGGTACAGTTAGCCTGATTTCTTATGCTATTGCTTCCTGAATGTGCATTAGTCAGGAGTGAGTCACCACTCCATACGTGCAATATGAACATCAGAATATATCATACTACAACTGATGAAGTGCAATATCTGAGCAATCACAATGTGAAGTAATAGTCTTTGCAATACCTACTAGTATAATATTGTCTAATGTCTCCAGTTGTGGTAATTTATTGTGTTGTTAATATTTTAAGTATTACTGCATGTGCATTAGTCTTACTGTCACTCAAACAATGTGTTCATTGTTATAAGTTGCACTGGGACCAAAGCAATGTAACTTCATTCAGCTTGCACTGCTGTGTATATCTGATCGACAATAAAGTTTACTTTGACTACAGCTAGCAGCATAGAAATGAGGTAGAGAAGAGATGAATATGATATCAGATAAAGTGGTATGAGCAAGCAGACAGAAATGCACTAGATGAACACAGGAGTGGGTAAGTACGATAAAGTGAAGGGATAAGGGGTAAGGCATGTAAGGGAAAAGTGGATATGGAAAAAGGCTGTAAGTTAGCTTGTAGAGGCAACAGACAGCTATGAAAAAGTAGAGATAAACAGAGGTCATTTTGCTCACAGAGGATTGGGGTGACAAAGAATCGACACATACATACAGAGGACGCACAGATGGTAATGGGAAGGGTTGGACCATACAAAAGGTCTGGACCATCACTGAATATGAAGGGAAATGATAAGGTGGGATGCTGGCTGCAGGAGGGCCGCCAAGGCAGCTTGGAGGTCAGCTGCTGAGAACCCTCACCAGCTGATGACTCCATGTAGAAGATGACTGGAGCTTCCTGACCCTTCTGCAGCCCCACAGTTGGGCCTAGCACTCCAGTGAATTTACTGTTTACTGAAGAATAAACTCACTGTGGCCAAGCTTCTGTTTAGTTTGATGCTGCACCACTGCCTCAACCAGCTTCTGCAGGTATGGCTGGTCCACAAGTGGTGGGACACATATGTCCAAATGAGAAAGGTATTTACTCCTTCCTGGTGAGGCAGCCACATCACTAACATTAGATCCATAGTGTGCCACGTCAGTGGGAGGTGGTAGTGAAGATGCCTGAACCTCTACCTTTTCTTCTTCTTCATTAAGTGGAACTGCTTAGTGGAGACACAACGGGAAAGCTATTATAAGTGTGACAAGTCATAGAAATCCAGATAGCTCTAAAACAGATAGCAATCTTATGCACACTGCCTTGCAGCTGGCCTTCCCAGCTTCCTATGACAGCTCACCTGGTGAGATATATCTCCTCATGAACTGAAAGATAGAAGTGCCCACAGTAAAACTACCTCATTAAGGGGTATACACTTAGCAGGAAGAAATTATTAAAAATATGCACAGCATATGTTTAGGTCCCCTCCTTGAGTCTCTGCTGACCACTTCTACAGCAATTCAGGTGTGTGGTGCCTGAGGTCATTATAAGAGTGTCTGTATTGCTGTGCAGGCTAAAGAATGCCTGTTGCTCTAGGCATGCACCTTTTTGAAGAGTCATTCATATTGTCCCAGTGGCTGTTGCCTGAAGTGCCTGTGAAGTAAAGAAAGAAAACTCTTTCTCTCCACATGGCATATAAGAACTCTACTTCTTGAGGTGCCAGAAGCCACCTGTGCCTCACAGGATGCAAAGAATGAAATGGTAGAGCAAAACACCATCCATCTGCATGAATACATACTTTTGTGATTCACATTCCATACAGTCCTTTGATGCTTGGCTGTGCGGTGCGCATGCATGTCTCCCTCTTCTTCATCTGCCTTGGGACTCCATAAACTTGATAAGACTCTCGTGCATCTGTTGCATGAAAAGGCTGTAGTGCATGAAGTTATAATTATGCAGTTTATTGACATTCATGAAACAATGTCTTATTTACTCTGGGTATAAACCTGCAGAGTTTGACACACTGTGGCCATTTTATCCACATCTGATTAGTTTTCAGAAATGTTTTCTATCAGCAGATATCTTAATTTCATTGGTAAGATAAGATCATAGGATCATAGGATTATAGGAAGTTACTAGGTTAATGGCCCTAGGGCCCTTACAAGTGCAGCTAAGTTCTACCCTTATTTCCATGATCAGCACCTGTTGCCCCTGTCCTAGAGGGACACAGGTGGAACACCCAGGGTGAATTTACAGTTGCCCATCCAATCATCCAGATTGTGTTTAAAGAGGGCCAATTATGTGCTCTGTTTGACATGAAGTGGGAGTCTGTTCCAAAGGTGTGGTAACCTCAGGGAGACAAATCTGTCTCTCCAGCAGGTTCTATTAATGTCACATACCAGGTTAAGGTCTTTAGAGTGAGTAACCCGTGTACCATTTGACTTATGGAGATGCAGCATTTCCAATAAATCCAATAAAGATACATATATATTTTCGATTTTGATGATATATTTTCTATTTTGATAATGGACTCAATTATCAGAGGAATGCTAGAACAGTAGGCATGTTTCCTAGGTGTATCTGTATGATGAAGGAGAAGAATTTCTTATATTTGTCCTTGTTCTCTTAAGTGTTTTAGTGACAACAGCTGCAGTTAATGTGCATTGGTGTGTGTGTGTGAGTATGTGTGTGTGTGTGTGTGTGTGTGTGTGTGTGTGTGTGTGTGTGTGTGTGTGTGTGTGTGTGTGTGTGTGTGTGTGTGTGTGTGGTGTGTTGAGGGTGTTATCATTCCACAACAACATATCATTTTACAGGCAAAATTCTCTATCAAGCTGTATTATGTTGTAGACCTTACAGGGCCGTAATTGTGTTAATATATGTTTGTGTGGAACAGGTGCCTTCTCGCTACTTGTATCATATCATCTAAGAGACAGTCTATTCTTGACTGGACACTAATAGTCCTTTACTGTGTCTACATTATGGATGTCTTCCAGACACCCTTAGTGACCACCATCCAACCTATTTACTCAGACATCGCATGAATCCATCTAAACTCAATACTTATCACCAGATTTGTAATAAAATAAATTTCACCCTTACTGACTTCATATCCACCTTAAAATATTGTAACTGATCACCTCTTAAGTTCCTAGCTCTAGAAGAGGACATACAGTTCTTCTGTTCCACCTTCCTTAGGATAATGGACAATCTTGCCCCTTCCAAGACAATAAGAATAAAATCCAACTATGCACTCTGGTCAACCAAGGAAATGAGATCACTACTAAAAATAAGGGATAAAGTTTGGGATAACTGGAACACCAATAAAACCTTAATAACTAAACAGGCTTACTACAAAGTAAAAAAAAAAAAAATCAGACAGGACAAAATTAACCATTACACCACCACCCAAACTAAACACCAAAAAGATCCACTATAAAAAAAAATCTACAACAAGGGCAAGCTAATACACCACCATCAATCAACAACACCAAAGAAAGTATAGAAACACAATTCAACAAGTACTTCACTGAAACTATCTTGGTCCTTACAAAGAACAATAGCTCTACACTGACTTTATCCTACTTAAAACCTATTCAGGATAACAATTTCTTTTCCTTCTAGCCTGTCCCTATAGATACTATAAAAATATCTAAAAAAACATAAACCAGCAACACTTGCAACTAATCAGCTACCTGCAGAATACCTAAAGATCTCTGCCGAAGCCATCTCCTACCCTGTTTCCATCCTCATTAATTGATCCATCTCAGAACAAAAAGTACCATCCATTTGGAAAATATCACACATTATTCCATTGCATAAAGGTGGTAACTCAGCTGAACTATTGCAGTCTTATCCACCTATCCAAAATCTTAGAAAGATGCATTCACTTTCAATTACTTTACCTCTTAGCTAACAATCTTCTTTCTAATAGTCAGCATGGTTTTCGGCCAAAACATAACACTACTACTGCTCTGATGGCCTTTACTAACACAGTAAATCACCTTAGAAATAAAGGCAAACTATTTAAAGCTTTCAATACTGTTTCCCATAACAAACTTCTAACAGTTCATTCCAATCTTAATCATAGCCACTTTGCTATAACATGGTTTCAGGACTACCTAGCCGGACCAGATGACAGCAATCAGTTACTTGGCAGCAAAATCTCTCCCATCTCCTACCATTCACTCTTGGAGTACCACAATGTTCCATACTGGGTCCACTCCTCTTCACCCTATTAACAACTTACATTCTGCTACCTCACAAGCTTCCCTGGTCCAATACATGGATGATTCAACCCTAATGTGTGCTGCTCCCGCACTCCAACAACTACAACATATCACCAATCAGTCATTATTTGAGATAGAATCATGGCTATCTAATGCTCAACTTATTATTAACCCCAATAAGACTAAACTTATGCTTTTTTACCACACAAGAACCAATGACCTCCCCTCTTCTTTTAGCATATCTTCAACAAATAACACAATAATTTCCCCAGTATCCCATACCAAGCTTCTTGGAGTAATCATAGATAGCAACATGAAATTTGACATATACATAGCCAAGTCAATAAAAAAGTACATAAAAAAATTGGATCACTATATATACATAAAAAAAATCCTCACAAACAACACAAAAGCCACCATTGCTAGAATTCACCCAAGTCTTTGCTCCTCTATGCAACACCTATACTCACCAACATCAAGAAATCAGACTTAAGCAAACGTAACACCTGCTACAATAAAACTGCAAAGTTCACTACGTAATCTACTTTTAGGTCTCATCATTGCATAGCTCTTAAACAACTCCCTCGGTTAGAATTGCTCAACCTCCTAGCCTACAACTAAGTGTCCATGGCCCATCAATTGCTCTATCATCCAGATAAAACTCCTGCCCTCCTTAACCTCCTTCAACCATACTCTGCCAACTGAGTCCTTCATTCCAACAAAAATTCCTAATAAATATTACTAAAGCTAACAACACTGCTGGAGAAGCTCTCTATTCTACCTGCATAGTTAAACTTTGGAATTCTCTCCCCATAAACCTAAAAACATCCACCAATACTACATAATTCAAAAAGATCCTTGAAGAACATTTAAACAAAACTTAGATATGCCCTTTCTCTAGCCCAAACTAAGGAAAGGCATCTTTTAGCCAACAAGCCCATGGTCTGGTATACATTACTTCAAAATATCTAATACCTCTGTACTACTACCCTGAGTGTGTTCCATCAAAATCTTGTCTAAGATTACTGTTATACTATGCACTCTAATTTGTTTATAATTTTTGCTACACTCTGCGCTGTAATGCATTGTCACTCAGTTTTTGTAGGAAGTGCAGACGTTGTTGTGCCTTCTTCACTGTGTGGCTAATATGAGTCGACCAGGATAGGTCATCTGAAATATGAACCCCCAGGAACTTAGTATTTTTGACTTTTTCCACTGCAGCCCCCATAATTTCTAGAGGTTGATGTATCTCCTGAGTCCTCCTGAAGTCCACTACTAATTCTTTGGTCTTGCTTACATTTAAGGCCAGATTGTTGCTGTCACACCAACCTATCAGATGCTCCACTTCATCCCTGTAGGCTGTTTCCTTACCATTTCTGACAAGATCTACAACAGTGGTATCATCCACAAACTTGTTGATTTTGTTGGATTTATGTTTGGCCATGCAATCATGCATCAACAAGGTGAACAGCGGAGGAATCAGAACGCAGCCCCTGTGGGACACCCATGCTCATTGTAATACTGATTGAACTCTTATTTCCCACACATACTTTTGGGGGTATGTTGATAAGAAAGTCCAATATCTAGTTACATAGGGGAGTGTTGACACCCAGCTGGATCAGCTTCGATATCAGATTCTGGAGGATAACAGTGATAAAAGCAGAACTAAAATTGATGAACAGCATTCTAACCTAGCAATTTTTGTTCTCTAGATGTGCCAAGGATTCATGAAGTGCTATACCTATTGCATCAGCCGTGCAGCAGTTAGATCTATAAGCAATCTGTAATGTATCCAGTGTTGCAGGTAGGCTTGAAGAAATATGGTTCTTGATCAATTGCTCAAAACACTTCATTACGGCTGATGTTAAGACCAACTGGCAGATAATCATTTATAGGTTCATAGTTTAGTACTAAGCTAACTGCCCTTGCGAGCCATTTTAAGCCTCGTCAATTATCCCTTGTGAGACTCAAACCCTGCACCTTGTGTTTGTAAGGCAAACACTTTAGCCATTAAGCCACTAGGCTTGTCTGTTGGGATTTCTTGGGTACAGGAATGGTTGTCGTATTTTTGAAGCAACTGAATACAATGGCTAGTTGCAGGGATGTGTTGAATATATCTGTTAGTACAGTGGACAGTTGGGTAGCACAGTCTCTTAGAACCCTTCCCATAATATTATCAGGATCAGCTACTTTTCTCTGGTTTACTCACCTCAGGGTCCTCAGAACATGAGAGGTTCTTAGACATAGCACCTCCTCACTCTTTTCGACAGGGAGCTTTTTTGGTACAGTGTTGTTCTCCATATCAAATCTGCTGAAGTAGGTGTTTAGTTTGTTCAGAAATTCTGTGTTGTCATCACATGGGGACGATGCAGGCCTGTAGTCATTCATGCCTTTCATGCCTTGACAGAGATGTCTGAAGTCCCTTTGGTCAGAGAAGTCTCCCTGAATTTTACGTCCGTAGGTCCTCTTAGCCTCCTTTATACCTCTATTTAGATTTGCTCTGGCCTCCTTTAGGGCATCCTTGTCTTTTCATTTAAATGCAGTATTTCATGCCTTTAGGAGCTCATATACTTCACCAGATAGCCAGGGTTTCTGATTAGCATGCATGGTGATACATTTGATCAACACATTTTGAAATATAGGCCATTACAGATTCTGTATACTCTTCCAGGTCAGTATGGTGGGTCTTTACAGCTGCCTCTTTAAACACCAACCAGTTTATACAGTCAAAGCAGTCCTGTAGTGCCATGACTGCTCCCTCAGGCCATATCCTTACTTGTTTGGTTGTAGGTTTACCCCTTTTCAGCAGTGGTATGTATGTAGGAAACATCATTATGGCCACATGGTCTGAGTTGCCCTGATGTGGATAAGGTACTGCTTTGTAGGCCAGTTTTACATTTGTGTACACCTTATCCAGAGTGTTCTCCCCTCTTGTTGCAAAGTTCACATGTTGATGGTAATGGGGTAATATGGATTTCAAGTCAGCTCGATTGAAATTACCTGCAATTACATGGGCAAACTCAGGGTTCTTATTCTGGAGTTCATTTATTGACAAATACAGAATGTTCAATGCTACATTGGTATTAGCACTGGGGGGGGTGTAAACAGCTGTTATGCTTACTCCATTAAACTCCTTAGGTAAGTAGAAAGGTCTGCTTCTGAGCAGTCAGAGGTAATTATTTCATAGTTTGTATACCAGCTGTTATTGATATACACACAAACACCCCCACCACAAGATTTAACACAGAGAGACAGATTTCTGTCAGCACTAAATAATGACATCTCCTCCACATATATTGTACCGAATCTAGGACGTTTGCTCAACTGAGCAAACGTCCGAATCCATAAAACCCGAACACACTTTAACAAAAGCGCTTTTATCGAAAAAATGCTTTCGTTAAAGCGTGTGACAAAAAAACAAAAAAAATCACTACTTTTACATTTTAGCAGGGGGGCTTTGCCCCTCTGCACCCCCCATGTGGAGTGCTGTGTCCCCCACACCCCCCTACTTTAATATTCTCCCTCTGAGACTGTAGTACAGCCTCGGCAACAGTCATACTTACGCAAAAGTGCTTCTTCGGTGAAAAACTCTTTCACATAAGTATGCCCAGCCGTTTGGATTTCGGTCGTTTTCTCAGTCGAGCAAAATGTCCTAGATCCATTGTACCACATCATTTTTATTGGAGTTCCACCACGTTTCAGTGAACACAAGTAAACAACTATTCCTCACCTTAGATTGTGTTGAAAGATCTATCCTTAAGTAGTCCATCTTGCACTCCAGTGAGCATACATTTGCCAGCAGCATGGAAGGAAGTGCAGGCATGTGTGGATTTATTTTCAGTCTGGCCTTAATTTCATTCTGCCCTGTCTTTCTTGATCTTTCACATCTTTTCCTTTTAATATGCTTCCAATGTCCGATTGTTAACTGGTTAGACAGATTCAACAGGTTTCTGCAGTTTTTACCATGTTTCAGTAAGATTCCAAGCTGCAGCAGCCCCTGGAATGTGTTTGAGTTTACAGGCCTCTCTGGTAGCAGTTCATCAAACATGCAGCACAGTGAGATATGAGATCGGATTTCCAGAAGATTCTCAGCATTATAGTTAATCATACCTTCAGTTTTTACCCTTAAATCTTTTTTTTTTTCTGGTGTTTCTGACAAAAAACAAGGCAAATATGTACTTTTCTGTAGGGATTGAAAACAGCCACTGCCACACAGGGTGCTGCCATTTTTTTTTGCCACTGTCGATTTCAGCTATCCTTTAAGGATTATTCAAAGACTGCACTTGGAAGTCACAAATCATGGTATATTGGAGTACTGTGACATAAACAATGCTGCATTCTTAATTATGTTACTTTATAGTCCAAATGCTATAGCAACATTTAAATCCTGACATTCAGATTATCAACTTCATCTAATTTTTTACCATGAGAGAGCTCAATCCCAAGTGCCCTGCTGAGAAGTACCTGCACTTGACTTGTTCTCATTGCTCTTCTCCTTAATGGCCATGTTTAAAGGTGCAGAACAAACTTTTCTTTTCAAACAAAAAAGTGTTCCCATGCATCTTTATGCAAACACTTTTTTGAAGGAAAAGAAAAGTGATTTTTTTGAAGCCTTTAAAAAATATACAGTTCAAAAGCTTGCTTCCAAACAAGGATGACAAATTGTACCAAGCCATGTTTATGGCATGAATGTCATATTCAGGCAGTAGGCACTTACGTCTCTTTGGGTTCCAGTTCTAATTATGCTGGATTAGCATAGGTAGGTAATTGTAAATTAGTTATGTAATTGCCTAACTGTTAAATTAACAGTTTGGCAAAAAACTAATCATTATATTTTTTGCCAAACTATTAATTTAACTGCTGAATTACTTTTCAGCAGCTGGAAGAGTGCCAATGATGCTTTATTCTTTGCTACTGCAACTGCTCTCTTAGTCTCTTTGTTAGCCAACCAGTATTCCTTCTTAGCGTTGTCCATTTTTTCTGTCTCCTGCTTTTTCCTGCACTCTTTTTTTCTTTTGCTGACTTCCTGCACTTCTGCAATCCATCAGAAGCTTTCCTTATGCATCTTATTTCCATACCTGCCTCAGCTGCATATCTGTTCTACAGTCCTCAGATATGCTGTTTTGAGAATCTACCATTCTTCTTCATCTCCATCTATTTCCTATTCTTCCTGAGGTGCTAAAGTCCTGAAGATTTCTCTGAACTCTTGAGCTTTCTCTCTACTCAACTTCCAGGTCCTCAACCTAGTTTTTGTTGACCTTAGAGCCTTTTATGAACACTGCTTTCAGCTGTTTATAGCAACCAGTGGTTTATGTTATGGAATGACTGTTTCACTGGGGATGACTTTGCAATCGCTAATTCTACCCCAATGTCCTGTCCTTACTAGGAGGAAGTCTACCTGAGTTGCATGTTGGCCACTGCCATTCTTACTGATGCATGTGTTGGACACCAGCAAGCCATTTGCCAGACAGGAATCTAGAATGGCCTTTCCTTCTTTATTCCTGTTGCCCCACCCATGTGGATTCAGTCCTCATATCCTTTACTGTCTGTCCTGATATTTACCAACTCAAGTTATCTAGTAGATCTTGCAACTGCTACCCAAATGCATTGTTTTCCTCACTGTCATAACCCTACTGCAAGGCACAGGTTGAGATTACGAATACTGTCCTACACTTAATCTGGAGTCTAATTCTCACTGTCTTCTGAAGCCTCTCACTCATTACAATTCCAACACCTTTTCTAATCTGCCCTCTCCCTGAGTAGTAGACTCTGGATCCCAAGCCAAGTGGCTTTGCTGCACTACCTTTCCAACTTGTCTCCTGAATACACAGGATGCCCAGCTTCTTCCTTACCATCATGTCATCCACTTCTAAGCTGTGACATCTCAGTGTAGCAAGCCTTAGTTAATATTTGGCAGGGTAACTGGTTCAATGAAGTACTGAAACAACTATGCCATTGCTGCAGCAACCCAGGCAGTAGGCCCAGAGAATAAACCACTTGGAAAAAATATTAAAATATATATCTATATCTATCTATGTGTATATATATATATATATATATATATATATATATATATATATATATATATATATATATTGCATTGCAGTTACTTGAACTGCAATTCATGCAAGCAATAACATCACAAACCCAGCAAATCTCCCCCTGCCTTGCACATCTATGACTCAAGCTCTAACATGTTTGCTGCAGAAGTAGTGCATCAAGACAGGTTTCATTTCCCAATTTCAGACCTAGGATGCAAGTGTTACCATGAATCCTGCAAGGCAGCAGGTCCATTAGTGTTCCCTTCATGCTATCCGTGAATTCCCTTCAATAATTTAACTTTGTTAAATCAGAGGTTCAATAAAATGTGACTTGATTATGTGCAGGTATGTTCACAAACACACACACACACATATATATATATATATATATATATATATATATATATATATGTAGCTATATCTATATATATGTCAATATGACAGTCTATGGAGTACATAAGTGGCTGAGATTCAACCAGTCATTACCAGTTCATTGAGTCCTGACCAGTCAACCTCATTTTAAAATAAAATAATCGTAAATAAGGCAACCCCCCACACACACACACACAGCAAGTATTCTTGCATCTCTAACCATAGTAAGTTTGAGATTGCAAAGGAGTGCAGTAAACAAAAATATCCTTACCACACTGTTTTGAACATAAACAACTTGTTTAGTGATGTTTCTAATTACATAGAAGATTCAATTAAAACATGTTAGCAGTATTTTTTCCAAGGGGCAAGATCTCCTGCCCTGCCTTCCTATATTTCTCAACAGGCCCTGTTTTTCAAGGATGTCCCAGATATTTACAAAAAAATTAGCTATCTCTTAATCTTTCCTAAAGTTTGTGACTTTTTTTGAGAAAAGGTGACAAATTACACTTAATAAATAATGACAATAATTAGAGTTGCAGACTTGTTTTACATCAAAAAAATGCATGTTAATTCCCATTCTCTTGTTCTGTCAGTGTTTCAGGTTACTACTGCTAATATTTTAAAAGTATTCCCAATTATTTCTGAATTTGCCCATGTTTTGTTTAGAATTGTCACTGATTCATTGATAGTTATACTCCTCCCACACCTTTATGTCCGTAAGTATACTAATTCAAGAATCACACAACAGTGGGGAAAATTGAGAAAGGCAAGCTGTGTCTCATCACTGAACTGCAGTCCTGCTATATATACAGCCAGTTAGATATTCAATCAGCTGTGACATTCCCAATTGCACCCCCTTTACTTACAAACTCACACCCTGTACTTATATACACAAATTCCATGGTTGCACAACTGGGAAGACAAAAACACCACACACAGTTAATCAGCACTGGAGCACAAACACAAAAACCTACATATCTGGAGGTACAACATGCCAATTGTCATTGCAATCCACACATACTCTGCTGTACTCATATCCCTAATAACCTCTATGATAAGAAATTACACCGTCACATATATTCTACAGACTTCTAAGCTTTTCAGTCAAAAATGAGTTTTCAGGCGTATGGGGTTGACCATTTGGATTTTCAGCAAATTAACTAGAACCATACATATTGAAAATAAAGGCTGCATTTTCCCTGCTGAACTAAATTAATTATTTTCACTGAGTTTGTAAAATTTTAAGGTTCTTACTAAAGGTAGGTACATTTTTAAAGCTTTCGTGGAACTTAGAACTACATTTCTATAAATAGAACAGTTTTCAGTTAGATTTGGAAGAATACTAACTGGAAGCATTATTTTTGGATTTAAATTTCAATAAAATCTAATAATTCTTGCTTGACTTTTAATTGACTTTTTGGAAAATGTAAACTGTTTACAAACAAGAAACGGCTCAAAGAAAAGAAAACACTTTGGTGAACAAAATACAACTAGGTTTTGTGCAAGAGGGCATCCATCTGCTATGGTAGATGCGATAATGGATGATGTTATCTCAAGAAGAGAATCAGTGGGTATGAACAACGATGTTAATATTAGTAGCATGAAAGCCGCTGTGGACCAGTTAAATATGGGTAATAATGGCAGCATTGGTAGTGGAAATAATAAAGGTTATTCTTTGGCCTGTCTGCTTCACAATTTGGTAGATGAAGTTAGTATTAAAAAGATAGTTAAAAATAACTGGACGTTTTTAATGAATTTTCAAGAGTTAATAAAATAATAGCAGAGGGCCCCATTTTTCTGACTAAAAGGGGTAAGTCCCTTAAGGAGTATTTTTACAGGCAAAAATAAGTGTTTTGGGTGGATGTATGCCAAATGGAATGTATAGATGTAATAGTTGCAGTTATTGTCAACATATTTTGGAAGGAACTAAAATTATGCATCAGTCAGAAATTATGAAGTAAATATATTAGGGAGATTTAACTGCAAATCGAAATATGTTGTGTATATAGTGTTGTGTGGGCTATGTCCTGCTTTTATATAGGCTGAACCACTAGGTGTTTCTATTTTAGAATTTATGAGCATTTAAGAGTTGTAGAGAGGTGAGATTCTACGAATGCATTGGCTAGACATGCTGCTTTATGTCATGCTAATGAAAAACTATTTTATAGATTTGCAGTGATAGTTCAGGTGAATTATTTTAATGTTAGGTGGGATGCTGAAGAAGAACTTGATTGGAAGGAGTATTGTTGACAGGTTAGGTTGAATGCCTGTTTTTTACAGGTATTAATGATAAGGAGAATTTCAAAGTTGTTTTGAAAAGGAAGGGGTTAAAACATTGAGTGAATTGGGTCATGTGATTCTTTTTTAATTATTTATTCTTGATCGGTTTGATTTTGCAACTTGGTTTGATTACGTTCTATTGAGAACAAAACACTTACCAGTTGTATTTTGTTCAATAAAGTGTTTTCTTTGAGCCATTTTTATATTGTTTTATTTAATTTTACTTGTTTGGTATATTTTTTGTGTGTTTTGAGCCTTGTATTGAAGAGTACAAAAAACCACAGGTAAAAATGTAGAATTAACTATAAAAACTCTTGGTTTTCAATTAATGGTTTCTAATATTTTCTTCTTTCTGCTTGAGAGGCACCAGTAAATGCAAAATATTTAATTAATAAGATGTGTTTAAGTATACATTCTTACCTACCTAAAGGAAATATGGCTATAGAAGATTTAGAAACATCTTAACGTTACTTGTTATGTGAAATGAAGTGCATTTATGGATTTTTTCCTGTGTAAAACACTGTAACAAAAATCATTACTAGTGCAGCTTGTTGTTGGCTGTTCCACAGGCACTCTACATATCCCTACATACCATTTTTTAAGATGGCTTCTCTACACCTCATTGAGTGCATGTGATGAGTGGGGTTCATTCTGGTCAAGTTCATCACATCAACACCGATGTCCCTAATCACTATTTTTCAAAAGGAAACATTGGTACTGAAGTTTCTAAGTGTGTGCAGGCAATGATGCCTTTCTTTTTTTTTTTTTTGGGGGGGGGGGTATTTTCCTTTTTGTGTTCCTGTGATCATGGAGTTGTTATATATGAGTTATATGTATGGGAGCTTGTCCTCAACAGTTTATTTTTTGTAAGGCTGAGTTCTCAACAAGTACAAATCAGCAAGTTAGTTCATAGCTGACTTGTAATTTGATAAGTTATAGTGGGAGTCTTTAAAATAACAGCATTATTTTTGCATGCACATAAACATTTTTTGCAACCAGATTGTGTGTCAGAAACACAACAAATGATGTTACACGTTGGTTATGTACTGCAAAATCAATATTTTACTTTTAAACATGCATCTTGTCATATTCCAAATATATTTAGAGAAGTCTGTCTGGAATATTACCTAAAAGGAAATCTGTTGACAATGGTAATTTGAGTAGCCTACCCATTTTCTCATGTCATCACACCTTAAAAATTGAAACTCTGAATGAATTTTTTCATAACATTTCATAATTCATTTGTTCTATTTTTTTTTTTTTTTTTTTTTGCTTCTTAATGTTCCTGGCTTGTTCTATTCATTTTATTCATAGTTACAGGTCATAGTTCAAAAAGGACCTTTCCTTAAGTAATTAAAAAAATAAACAAAAAGATGAATAAATAAATATATATGTGCATAAACAGAGAAACAGATAAATATAAGTTATATATTTAACTCAAACCATAATATATCTCAGCATACCTCTCAACTGTCCAGATTTTCACAGAATGTCCAGAGTTTTGGCTCATATTTTTGGTCTGTTTCTCATAAAATTTGTGGTTTTCTGACAATCACTGGGATGATCTGAGGACTGAACTCACTAAATAATGGCATACATTTCCGTTTCAGACTTTAAGTCTCAGAAAATGTTTGTTAAAACAAATCCTTCCTAAGTTTATAAGAGCAATATTTAAAACATATCCCTATTTTTGGGCCTTTGTCCCCCAGTTTTGTCGGGCTTTGTCCAGATTTCTTGCACTAATAGGTTGAGAGGTATGTATCTCAGTGAAATCTTGGGTGGTTATTCTGATTAAAATACATTAGACACTGTATTGTCTTCAATTGCAATTGCACAGTGCCTGCCATAAATCTTGTTATCTGCTTGTTGAGATGTTTTTATCTTGGGTTTTATTACATAGATGCTTACTGTTTGTCATTTTCTGTCTTTTCATCTTTTCTTTTTTTTTTTTTTTTTTTTGTGTGTTACTTGTCAAACACTCTCTGATAGTTTGTATGAACCTGCTTACATTTATTCTTTTGTCTATTTAAATGTGCTAGTTAAGTTAACAAAACTTTGACCTGCTCAATCTTTGAAAAAATAGCATTACATATTTTGTTTTATCTTTTTTATTTGAATAGCCCTGACAGTTAGCAGCATGGCAGTTAGGTAATATAATAGTGTGTCTAGCTATTGTATGTTCTTGCTGGGAGTGGAAATACAAGCCATGGTGTGAACAGTATCGTCTAAGCGCTCTGGTCCTAGTTTAGTATCCCGCTTATTTGAAGAGTTCCATTTGTAGTTTTAGACACATTTTGTTTCTTCTAAATGTAGGAATGTGATTTTTGGTGGTTTCCACATATTGCTAGAGTTATTTTGTGGCCAAATAATGATGGGGTGCTTGTAGAAAGAAGAGATTTTTTTTTGAATTTGTAAGGAAAAATGAATAAACTGATGCTATTGTTACTAAAACAGAGAATGCAATGCACAAAGAAGCCATCCATGCAGTATCAGCTAAAGTCACTTCTCTTGCATTATTGGTGAATACGCAGGGTGGGTAGTTAGAGGTATGACAGCAGAACATCATACCTCCACATTTAACTTTACACTAAGTTAAAGTTTCAGTTGGTTTTAAGAACAGGGTGTAAATGTACTGTGAGCAGTAGTAGTCATTCTGTAGCAGGGAATATGTTGCTGCTTGTTTTGAATGGTGAAGATTATTAGCTGGGTTCTAGCTGCTTTTTAATTGGTTCTTTCACTTTATGACCTTAGGGTAACAGTGGACAGTGCTCCTTGCAACAATGTACAATGCTGTTTTCAACAGATGCTAGCACTTTCAGTTTCAAATTCCCTCTTAGTTAACTCCATCTATGGATAATTTGCGAAGTACAGCAGTGGCACATCTTGTAATTCTCATGTCAGTCTGGACTGTTATTTATTTCATACACTGTTTTCATTCTTTAATCCGAATTTATCTGTGTTTATTATTTTACCTGCAATCAATACCATAACTAGAAGACAAGCTATTATCTTCTCTTATATACCGTTAGCAACAAACTGATATTATACAAGAATAAACTAGAATATTTACTGCATACTTTTAATTTAGTGCTGAAATCTAAATTAAATTACATCTATTATTTTGCACTAATATTTTAATCCAGGAGCTAAAATACTATTATGTTCTGTTATTCTTCCTTCAGAAAGCTTTCACCTTTGGTCCAAACTGGAAGGTCTGCCAGCTAGTCTTCTCTCTCTTTCTGTTGCCATCCTCATTGCACTTGGTATACTCAGGTAATATAACAATCCCCTTCTTGGTATACTCAAGCAATACAACAATCTCCTTCTTGGTATACTCAGGTAATATAACAATCCCCTTCGTGGTATACTCAAGTAATATAACAATCCCCTTCTTGGTATACTCAGGTAATATAACAATCCCCTTCTTGGTATACTCAAGTAATATAACAATCCCCTTCTTGGTATACTCAGGTAATATAACAATCCCCTTCTTGGTATACTCAAGTAATATAACAATCCCCTTCTTGGTATACTCAGGTAATATAACAACCCCCTTCTAGGTATACTCAAGTAATATAACAGTCACCTTCTTGGTATACTCAGGTAATATAACAACCCCCTTCTTGGTATACTCAAGTAATATAACAATCCCCTTCTTGGTATACTCAAGTAATATAACAATCCCCTTCTTGGTATATTCAGGTAATATAACAACCCCCTTCTAGGTATACTCAAGTAATATAACAGTCACCTTCTTGGTATACTCAAGTAATATAACAGTCACCTTTTTGGTATATTCAGATAATATAACAATCCCCTTCTTGGTATACTCAAGTAATATAACACTCTCCTTCTTAGTATATTCAAGTAATATAACAGTCTTCTTCTTGGTATACTCAGGTAATATAACAATCCCCTTCTTGGTATACTCAAGTAATATAACAATCCCTTTCTTGGTATACTCAAGTAATATAACAATCCCCTTATGCTCACAGACAATGATCTTATATTTAAGTTTTCACTGTTTATTTGTGAGAGATGGCTCTACACAACTGAATAGGTATCCATGAATTTAGCCCTGGTATGACTTGCCTGTCTTTCCTTGAAAAGAGTGGCAGAGCTTAAGGGTGGGTACTGGCAAGAAGGAATGACCTCACAGCTCAGTTGTCTTTTAACTCCTATGATCCTATGATCTTATGACACGATGGTAATGGATTAAGGGAAATTGTCCTTAAACTTCAAAGACAGCAAAGGTGGAAAAGTTTTTCCTGCTAGCTCAATGGGAGAACCACATCCAAACACTGAAAAAAAGTTTTTCAGCATATCAACCTTTTCTGCATGACTAATACTTCTGTAAATGGTTATTATTTTCTAAATGGCCTGAAATGGGGCTGCCATGCTGTGTGATTTTGTTTTACAGTCAGGGATTTCACCTCTCTGATGTCATTTTATAGGGTCAGAGAGTCAACCCTGTGATGAGAGGATCTGTTATGAGGTTCTGTCAGTGAGTGCACCAGGATTTCCTGCTTTTTTTACAGTCAGCATCACTCCGTCATGTTCATTACTTTACTTCCTTTGATTTTTATTACTTGCCATCTCTGATACAATGTTTTAATGCCAGGCTTGTAAACAGTGAGTCTGTTTCTCTTTTCAGACTAAGAACTGTAATTCAAAGTCATAGTGTGCGGTGGTACAGTGGTAGCACTGTTGCCTCACAGCAAAATGTTCTCCTGTTCGATTCATGGCTGGAGTGCCTTCTGTGTGGAGTCTGCATGTTCTCCCCATGGTTGAGTGGCCTCTGAAAGACATGCGTGGATGGGCGTGCCTTCGCTGAAGGTTGGGCGTCGGGCTGGCAACTCGGTACCATAAAAAAATAAACTGCCAATCATTAGCGGACCAGAGTTCCACTGTGGCAACCCCTAATTGGGAAAAGCCAAAAAGACAAACAACAACAGTGTGAGAAATCAAAAAATAGGTGTTTGTCATGCTTAAGTTGCTCTCACAGATTTTTAACACTGTAGTTAGAATTAGTTTCATTGATGTTAATTGTCATTACCCCAACTCAGTGACTTGCCTCATGTAAAAATGCTGAAACAAAACCCTCAACAAAATAGCATGCACTTTTTACAGAAGCAGAATAGAAAAACTGCAAAATGAAATACCGATAGAAAATCAGGGCTGTAAAATGAAAATATTTTCCTTCTGTACAGAACTCATCAGGTTTAATTAATGGGGAAGACAGTTTTTCATATGAAAAAAATAATGTGTGAGTAAAGTTTTCTTTTTCATTTACATCTTAAAATGAAGGCTGGAACACTTGTTTTTGTTCAGACTCAGAAGCGTAACTCCAAGCTGCACTACTTATCTGAGAATTGATGCTGTTGATCTATGACTGATAAAACACATTTAAACCCCCATGTTTGAGTTTGTTTTATTAGCTCAGTAGTTAGAATCAAAGGCTTAACCTAATTATTTTATCCTAGCATATGTGATGAAACAGACTGAGAAAAGCACAGGAAAAAATTGTGAAATTTTGAAACAGGCAAAGAGAAACAAGTTTTAGTCTAAAACAACAAGGATAATTATTAAATGATGCTTTCTCTGTATGTGACACTTTAGTGATGGATTACAGGGAAGGAAAATCACTTTTTGAAAACTTGACATTTTGGTGGAGATGCCTTTAATGCATATATATAGCACTGATCATCATCCTCTGTTCTTAATAATGCCTGCAGCATTAGTTGTGAGGGCTGCCTTGTTCCATTCAAGCCTGCAGCACTCAAAGAGCAGACCTCACACACACTGCTTTTGTTCCATTGTAACTTAATCACAGTTCTGAATTTGCAATAGTCACTGTTGCAATTAAGCACCTTAAAAGTGATAAAATTACTTCATCTGCAACAAGTTGCTTTTTTGATCAGCTGCAAAGATTTTATCATACTTAATTTTTCTTCTTGCTGTCAGTTCCGCAGAACTGCTGTCCATATTTCTGGCAATTGAGAATGTGACTGACTACTGACAGAAGTTGATTTGTTAAACTGTTTCAGGACTTTGCAATAGCTATATTCAGGAGGCACAGGATCTTGCTAAAGTCAGAAAGCATTTTTTTTAAAAGAGGATCCAGTCTCATCATAAATACCTTGCTGAACTTAGCCTTAAGTAGTGCAATGGAAATAAGGTTTTCACTATCCCCATACGACCTTTTCATTTTCATAAGTAAATGTTTTCCAAGAAAAAAAGTCCAAAATGAGGTGGAGAAACCAATCCCTTCACTGGGACAGATGCTTATTTCTCAAGCCTACACAGTGAGAACATCCTAATGCAAAGGGTGCAAGACCCAGAAGAACTTCCAAGGAAGTTTCTTGTGAGTCAGTAATTACAGAACTTCTGTTGAGTGATAGGCTGATGTGCCTACAATCAGAGGACTCTAGGACAGGGAATAAACCTCCCCTTCCTTAATTACAGAAATTTTGTTGAGTGATAGACTGATGTACCTACCACCAAAGGACTCTGGGACAGGGATACAACCTCCCCTTTCATTGAACAGAGAGGTGCAAAAAGAAGTTTCACCACAGTTCCTTCTGGCTACCAGTATCCATAAGTTCATGGACCCAAAGAAAATGAATGTTCATGAGAAGAATAAAGAGGACAAAGCTTTAATATGAATTGCAAACTCTAGGTTTTGCTTTTTTTCTTTTTTTGCAGCATGTGATTAGTAACTACACTATTGAAAGATATACTTAGGTGAATGGACACTGGCAGTTCACTGGCTAGACAATTGTGTCATATACACATTTTACTAGACTGGGAGCAAGTCTTTACATTTAGACTGCATTATGGTAATTCTGCTTAGACTGTTATTTTTTTATATTGTTGCTATTGTTTATGTTTTATCAGTACAAGATGTGCGACTAAGGTATGTATTTGTTGGATACATGAATAAATGTAAGATGTGAGTTGCTATCTTACAAGAGATTAAATTAAGAGTCATGCATGGTAGATGTTAAAGTAGTGTCTGGAAAGGACAGATTCTTGAACGCTTGTCACATACATCTAAGACAGGACTTCTGATGCTGATAAATAGCTCTGAGTATAAACTGACCAATCTGATTGAAACTCTTAAAGACAAACAGGACAAATAGGTGATGGGTACATTTTCCATCCCGCAAGGAAGTAGGTGTTATGGCAAACATATGAGTAAAAAAGGATAAGAAGACTTCTTTAAACAGTTGTACAGGAAGATAGAGATATTCAATAGTAACATGTCAAGAACTGGAGGGACCCCAGTGTAGTCTCTAATACATTAGTGAATAACACACACACAGCCTAAAAAGAAAGTCATGTAAGTGCACAAGCAATTAATGTAGCAGTTTACTGATGAGTTGTGTGTAAACGATTTCTGGTAAAATATGTATCCAAATGAGGCAGGATTCACTTTTATAATCCCCTCAAATATTTGTATATCTCCCTTGGCTGTTAGTAACCCTTGACTATACATGCAGCTTACCTTCAGCACAATATCAGTAGAAGCAGAGCCATTGGAGGTAAACATACCTCTCAACTATACAGATTTTTGCAGAATGTCCAGATTTTCCACTCATATTTTTGGTCTGTTCTTCATAAAATCATTGAAGACTGAAGTCACTAAATAATACTAAATAATGACAGACATTTGAGTTTCAGACTTTATATCCTTCAAAAAATACATAATTGTGCAAAACCTGTTATTCTCGCAACTTCCTACGTTTGTAGAAGCAGTATTTAAATTATGTCCTTTTTTGGGCCTTTGTGCCCCCCCCAATTCTTTCTGGATTTGTCCAGATTTCTAGCACTGAGAGGCTGAGAGCAGTGGCAGTACGTCTATATCACATTATCATAAGCTTATATAATCAAACACCTAATAATTGGCACCAAAATGTTGAGAGAAATAATAGCGAAAGCTGACATAATCGAAAACATATTAATCGAAGAGTTATAGTTAGGCCGTAAGAAGCAGTCACGTTGTGCATGTAACATCCGGGAACAGTTTGGTTTAATAAATAATGAAAGCATACTTTAAGAATTTAAAACATAACACTATACAATAACTAATGGAAAATATATAAATATTTATTCTGCAAATGATATAATATATAAAATGGTTACCTGGAAGTAAAATCTGAACGGGTTATAAATCATGTAGCAAAACAAGCCATTTTGTGCGTTACACCACAAGATATACAAGCCATTGCTGAAACTTCGCAATCCTGTCCAGGAATAATAGGTAACAGGTAACACATGTGGAACTATTATGTCACAGAAAACTAGGAAAATGTTACACATAGATGGCTATATCTACAATCTAGAGAGAACTCTCAAAAGTAAAAATGATTGGTGTTGCAGGTTCAAGCTAGTTTTGAAATGTAATGGCAGAGCTATTACTGTTAGTGTAGCAGTTGGTGAACAGTTATTAAAGTCAGTCTCTCACCATCATGCTCCAGATCCAACTGAAGTGGAATGATACACAGCTTGCCATAACTTAAAAGAGACAGCACAACTGTGTAGAAATACACCAGCTTTACTTGTTGATGATGTTATTGCAAGTACTTCTATTGAAAGTACTGTACATTTACCTTCTCGTAGGTCTATGTTGCAGCAGATCAACAGGGTTAGGTAGATAATGATGTTAACATACCCTGTTGCACACACTTCCCAACCACAATTGCACATATTAGTTTCACATTACATATTTTCATTTCTACTACGTTTTGAAATTACTTCTATACAATAACATATTCTATTTAGGAAGTTATGTGATTATTTATAGTATATCTACACTGTGGTATGAATATTTACTTTATTAATTTACAGTCACATATGTTGCAACAGTAAGAACTACTGTTCACATTCGCCGAAGCAGAGATAGCAAAGTGGCCAACTATAACTTTTCGGCACTTACAGTTTCAATATTATTAGCTTTTGCTATTTATTTCTCTCGACATTTTGGTGCTGATTATTAGGTGTTCAATCATATAAGCTTACGATAACGTGATATAGATGCGTGGCAGTAAAGCCTTATTTGTTCACAGATCATTGTACAGTGCTATTACACTCAGGACCTTTCCACTTTGAGGGGTCTCGTAGGTCACAGTTGGTTGACTTGTCAGTGTTTTCAGATGCAGAAGCCAAAGATTCTATTTGTTAGGGTAGCAGAGGCTTTACAGAACAAAATCCATTGAACAGGTTTCCCCCTTCAGGATGGTGGAAGTCCATCAAGGTTCATCATAAAGTAGTGTGTAAGTTGGCAAAACCTATAGTGTTTGAGAAGAGGAGAGGAGAGCTACAGAGATGGGAAGGGCTTACAGGAGAGCAGTGGGAGAAGCAAGTGGTAGCTATAAATTTAAAGATAGTGACTTAGTAGGCAAATATAAATATGTATATAAACAACATGAGGTGGAAAAGCTGTGGATATGAGTTTTTGAGACAGTTTCAGCACCAAGCTGGTCACTGCGGCAAAAACTCAATATATTAGCCTGGCATTTCAATCAGCTCAAGTCATAGGCATAAACCAACACTACTGATGAATGCAATGGCAGATCATTGCAGATAAATGGAGAATTATTGAAGTTATGAAGGTCTGTAAGATGACTATTTTGGTGAATCAGTGGAGCTGGAATTTGGTGCAAGGACAACACTTTCCATCTCATCTTTACAGCAGAAGGATTATATATAGCCCCCTGTCATGCAAAACCAGGTATATCTAGTCATTAATGAGATACCTAAATGGAAAGTGTTATGGCCAGATAGCTTCTCAATGGAGGTATATAATGTATCGAAAAGTTGTTTAGCTTTTTTGATGACAGAAGCTTTCTTGCTTATTCAGGGTATTCTTACCTTTTTCTGCTCCTCCTTCCTTTCTATAATTTCAGTAGAATACAGCCTAGAAAGGGTGCCACTTAGGTAAGAACTTATCACCCCATACCTTTTCATAATGTGAATATTGCAATATATGTCTGACTGTTAGCAAATAAGCTGCAGGGCTGGTTTTATAGTTTGATTTTTGCTGGTCAGACAGTGTACTCAGCTGTGGGAGTACAGATGATCTTTGCACACTTATTAGTCTGATGTAGACTCAAGTTACTGAGGTGGACACAGCAATGGCAGTTCTGATGGATTGTGAAAAAGCTTTTGACTTACTCAGCTGACCCTACCTCTGGAAGACGATGGCAGCTGTTGGGAACCCTTTGGAGTTTGTGATGGCTGGCAGGGCTTTATATGACAGCTTGATCATGACATTTCTGAAAACTGGACAGCTTTCTCATTGTCAAGAGGGACCAGGCAGGGGTGTCCCTTTCACTGGGTCTTTTTTTCTTTTGGCTTTTGAGCCTCTAGCACATATTCTTCAGATGGATGACTTTGGCAAAGGGTGATTATGTAAGAATATGGAGGTAAATTGTTATTATTTGCCAGTTACAGTCATTTGTTGATTTTGCTGATGAAGGATCATGAAAGAGATATCCCAAAATATTGTGACCCTTTTATGTTTTTTTTTTAAACAGGATTGAAACCAAATGTGAGAAAGACAAAAATGTACCCTCTTAACCCTCTTTGCACATACCTTCAAGGGGAGGGGCAGAAACTTTGTTTCATTTGGCCTAAAGGGTTGGCAAAACAGTTAACAATTAGACTATGTCCAAACCTAAGAAGGATAATAAATAGTAATAGGAGAAGCTGTATGTGTGGTCTTTTGTATGGAAAAGTGTCAGGTTTGCTCCCTTTAGTAGGTTATCAATAGTCAAGATGCTGTTTATAAAAGTGCCATTTTATGTACTGAGGCATATTCCTTCTAGTGGGCCTCAGCTTGACATAATATGACTTAAAGATTGCACCAGATGTTTGTAATGGAATATGGAAGATGCAGAGTGCCTAAAGTGGCCATTTGTGCACTACAAAGAGATGACAATATGGGTTACTCTGATATTATAAAGTGCACAACAGCCTTTACTCTGCAGCAGCTACAGTAGGCAGTGGGGTCCCTATGGGAAAGTATTGAAGCTAGGTTGCTAGGAGGTTACATCACTGCAACTTTTGTTTGCTGCTGCAGATCTTTGCCTAAACACTTTCTATTATGGCATGTTATGTCCCTTAAGGAACTGAAAATGGTGAGTAAGGAGTAGAATACCTCTCATTTATGGGGTCATGATACTGTGCTTTTGGAGTCATCTTTTGTTGCAAACAGAAAATATTCATAGGTTTTGGACAGACTAGGAAGATGTGGGTATTGTTACCCTCAGAAATTTTGTGGGGAAGGTAGAGGGACACCTGGTATTGGCATATTTCAGATGTCTTCAGGATGGGTTTGGTCTTCTGAATAAAGATCATTTAGCATTATTTACAGCTGATGGATGCATTTTTAAGCCGGGTTTGATAAGCCAAATTGTAAAATAAACATAATCGATATTGGGTCGAGGAAGTGAGTGACATAGAGGGGGAAAGTACATTAAAGATAGTTAAGGCCTTCCAGTGGTATAACCTTCTGGGGAAAAAAGATATGGGTAGAACAGAGAACTGGCACAGGAGATGGTTGACAGTATTACTGGGGCAGAACTGTAAGAGTCACTATCTCAAGTTATTTCAGTTGCTTATGCCGTACCCTTATTATTATGAGAAATATTCTTGTATGGTTATCAAGGTTACTAAGCAGCAAAAACTAGCCAGGAAAGTGGTTTGTACGTGAGGAAGCTGTACTAAGTTTGTTGCTTGAGTTGTGGGAAGGTGTCAAGATGCAAAGTTTAGGAAAATAAGCCACACAAATAGTGAAATGTATCCTGCACCAACACTTAGATATCAATTGGTGTAAAGTTCACACAAACTAATATGGATGTGCCAAAGTTGTTATAAAAGCAGAGAATGTGAGTATTAAACACTGAAGTTATCAGGACATGAATTGCTTGTAAATGGAAAGACCTGATGATTTTGTGTTTATATGATTTATTCTAGGCAGTTTTTTTAGTTTGCATGCTAGATGTTTTATTAATATTGTAGGATGGAAGGAGGCAAGGAGGCTTTGGGTGAGGTCTCTTAGGAAATGTGGCAACTACTTCATTATCACAGCTATGAAAAGCTGTGTGATGGCTGTGAAAATATTGTGGTCTGACACTCTGTAAACCCATGTAACCAACAAGATGTACAATCCAGTGGAAGTATTAGGATTCAGCAAATGTTGTTGATATCCTTATGTAGTTGCTATCTGTGTTGAGTTGAATGTTTATATATTTAGAATTCTATGATGTTTTCTGGTTTGATTTTTTTTTAAATAAAGAAAATAATCTGTTGCCTTGCCTGGGTTGTGGTACCAGAGATAACAGAAAACTCAGCTAATAGTCCAGTATCTGTTTACAGGACTGAACTGTAGCTAACTTAAAATAAACTTTTCTGTTTTCTGAGTTGTCATATACAGTATCCTAAAAGTTTCTTAATAATGCTGTAACTCTGTTATTTTTCAGTTTCATGTAATTGTGTCAGTAGATATTTCACAGCAGTAGTGAGACAACTATGAATTCTCAGAATGTTTGAACAAATTAACATCAAGGTTAACATTCCTCTTAATCTTTGTAAAAAATGTGAATAAATTATTTGTGCATCTAGAAAAAATAAGGACTGCAAAGGCAAATAACTATAACTGTGACACTCCCAAGTTCTGACACCAATGTGAATTAAAAAAAATATGTATTACAGAGGAGGTTGAATTTACTCAGACAGAATACTTAAAATCATTTCATATTTTATAAGAAGGATTATATTTTTACATGGTACAATGGAGAACATTTTAAATCATTGCTTTATCTCTGAGAACAAGCAGTCTTGAACAAGCCCTGCAGTGCTTCAGTTGTCAAGGCCTTGAGATGAGTCTGTGCAGCTTAGGAAAGATATATTTAAACCATGTCTGTCCATTTATACAGTTTCCCTTTATTTCTACATGTGCAGTTTCCACCTGCATATATATTAATTCTGCTTGTGCAGACAAAGAAGTCCTTAGCTTGCTCTTGGAGTGAAGGAATAACTATGTAGAGGGAAGGAATTTAATGTGGGCTACACTTTACTAGTTCATGAGATAATGTGTAAATGAGGATCATAGATAAATTACAGTGATCGTCCTTACTCAGGGGGTCACTTTAATGAAAATGATTATAAAGAGTTAAGGCTATATGATGATGCTGAAGGACAACCATGTTTACCATACTAAGCCCAATGAGCAATAGATATAGATCCAGTAAATGTATACTATACATCTGTCATCATATTATAACATGGGATGATAGACGACCTATAGAGGGAAATAAGAAATAAACCAGTATCAGCTTATGTTCATTGATCCAGCTATCAAAGAATGGCAATTATTTGTTATGCCCTGACATTTCTACAGAAAAAAGCTGTTGTGAATATGCCAATTGATCTAGAAATGTAGTCCCAGAATTCTAATTCTTAAAAAAATCATCATCGTCATCATCATCTTTAAAAATAAATAAATAATTCAGAACTGTATAGCTAAAATAAAGTCCCTTGCCCAAAGTTACAAATGATGGCCTGACATGCATATGGAAAATAAAAACATAGCTAGTAGACACGCTGAATGCCAAACAATTAAAAATTCACCGTATATCTGCTTCCTTGGCCATAGTCATCTGCACTTGGACAATGTATTCATGGTGACCTTGTGGATCACATAGCAGGCAAGATATTTCTGATTATAGTGAAGGCGCATTTATAGTGACTAGTGGTTATCTGTATGAAGTTCGCTATGATTGCAATTACAATGTTAATGTATGATGGTCTACCATATCACACAGTAATACGACTTAGTGAAAGCTAAATTTACCATAACACATAATAGTTAAATAAATCCACATGAAAGCATGCAACTATATTTTTTACAAGAGTGTAAGTTTCTGCATTGCCCATACTCCCTTATTTATATTGAGAATGCAAAAAAAAATACTATCAAATCAGACAGGCAATTAATTTAAATGAAAAATACCTTCAGGGAATACACTGAGAGTTAAAACATATGACTAAACAATTTTTGTGGTGATTGGCATTGAGCTAGTGAAAGGAACATGATTTGCAAGAAATTGCTTACCTGTGCAGATTGTCAGTAGAAACTGAGCACAATTCAAGTCAATATAATTCAGGAAATTACTGCCACAAATGGGGATTAAAAAAAAAAAAAAAAAACTTGTCTAAATCCAACCACATTGCTACAAAGCAACTGGATAACAGACAGGTTCAAATATTTAGTACAAAGAGGTTAAGTCTATGTGATATGTGGAAAGAGATGAGATGCTGCTGCAACAGCCTTAGCTGTATGGGTTATATTCTGCCAAGGATATAATAGCCGGCCTGCTTCCAAAGCTTCAGGGCACTTTCCACATACCCAAACTGTCATGCAGCTCGAGATGAACTGACTAAAAGAGAAGTTGGGGTGTAAAGCCCTTCAGAGCTTTGCTGCCACCAAAGAGCACTCTTCTCTGAGTCGTTCAAGGCTCCACAGTCAGCTTCTGCTTTCCTTTGCTGGGCAGATCAGTTCCTTTAGTGCTGACACTTATCTGTGACTGCCATACCTCTCAATTGTTCAGATCAGATTTTTGCCTCATATTTTTTATCTGTTCCTCATTAAAAAATGTGGGTTTCTGGCAAATCACTGAATATTTAAGTCACTAAAACATTACATACAGTTGAGTTTCAGTCTTCATATCCTCCAGAAAATACATGCTAACACAACTTGTATTACTGTGACAAGTTTTTAAATTTATAAGAGCAATATTTAAAAGTTCTCCCTATTTGGGCCCCAATTATTTTAGGCTTTGTCCAGATTTCTTGCACTAAGAGGTTGGGAGGTATGGTGACTGCTGAAGTTGCTGTTATGAGACTAAATTTCCTACATACCCTTTCTGTGTTTTGCTATTGCACTCAAGCTGTTCTTTGCTATTGCACAACTGACTTTGGAAGTACCTCCTAGTCACATCTTGTCTGCTCATACTAGTGAGCACTAAAAGTTCAAACTGAGAAAGCCTTCCCCTTAGACTGTTAAAACTACAGTTATCTTGTGTTTCATATCTTCCCACTAGTGCACACTGTAATACCTAGAGTATTAATCCATTTTATTTAAAATTACAAACATCTGGGAAAGACTTCCAATCATTGGAGGACAACAAACCACTTCTCAGGAATCATCTTGGGAATACTGCTTGTATTTTGCTCCTAGTGAGCAAAGAGGTATTGATTCCTAGCTGAATGTGGCTGCAGTGAGACCAGTACTAGAAGCAGCCAGTTAGTATTCTTGGCAAACCTAATTCTGTCTTTTCACTAAGTACTGCTAGATTAGCCACTGTCTAACCCAACCTCAGTGTATCAGTCTTAATGCTTCATACATAAATCTTCCAGGTTTTCTATGTGGAAGCAGACTTGGTGGACTTTATGGGCTAAACCTGCTTTCTTGGTGACATTCAAGTGATCTATGTGGAGTTACAGTAGGTGGGAGTGGAGAAGGAGTAGGTGTTGTTACATTCAACTCCAACTCCTGAATACTACAGCCAGCCCTAGTCTCCCACTCTCTGGTAATGTGGCTCAACAGTGTCCTCATGTGACTTAACAGTCTGCTGCCACTCCATCTGTGGACAGTTTCATTGCATTAACAGTCTGCTCTCACTTCATCTGTGGACAGTCTCATTGCATTAACAGTCTGCTCTCACTCCATCTGTGGACAGTCTCATTGCATTAACAGTCTGCTGTCACTCCATCTGTGGACAGTCTCATTGCATTAACAGTCTGCTCTCACTCCATCTGTGGACAGTCTCATTGCATTAACAGTCTGCTCTCACTCTATCTGTGGACAGTCTCATTGCATTAAAAGTCTGCTCCCACTCCATCAGTGGACAGTCTCATTGCATTAACAGTCTGCTCTCACTCCATCTGTGGACTGTCTCATTGCATTAAAAGTCTGCACTCACTCCATCTGTGGACAGTTTCATTGCATTAACAGTCTGCTCTCACTCCATCTGTGGACAGTCTCATTGCATTAACAGTCTGCTGTCACTCCATCTGTGGACAGTCTCATTGCATTAACAGTCTGCTTTCACTCCATCTGTGGACTGTCTCGTTGCATTAACAGTCTGCTCTCACTCCATCTGTGGACAGTCTCATTGCATTAACAGTCTGCTCTCACTCCATCTGTGGACAGTCTCATTGCATTAAAAGTCTGCTCTCACTCCATCTGTGGACAGTCTCATTGCATTAACAGTCTGCTCTCACTCCATCTGTGGACATGCTATCACATAGGTGTTCTAAGACTGTGTAACAAGTACCTTATACTTACCAACTGTTCATTGCTTTGTAATATAACCTGCAAGAGATGTAAAGAAACATGAAGACAAACCTCTCGCACCAGCCCACTATTGCTAAGCATCATACATCTGCAACAACACATCGGTTATAACACAGTAATAAGCCAATAACTTTTGCTAAGGCTGTAAAAACATTTTCTATAGCTTCCTAGGACACACTCTAAAAAGATCTCTGCTTCCAGTGCACAAAGCAACACCTGCTCCTTCTCAATTCCAACCTACTGCAACTCCACAAAACTCACCCGAGAGCCACCAAGAAAGCAGGCATCAGCCCATAAAGTCCACTAAGTCTTATTCTAGGCAGGGAACTGTTTTAGTTGAAGGTGACTTGGTAGTTAGTATACAGACTCCACACTCACCAGTCTAAATGCAAACAGGGGGACTGTAAGCTTTTTGTCCAGTGCCAGGATCTATGATGTCTAAAGGGCCCCATGGTCCATTAAACCAGGTAAGTATGACTATGACCTAGTCATGGTTCATGTGGGAGAAATTACCTGAGGTGATCCACCCAGTGGCACATTCAGAGATATGATGGCTCTTACTATGTGTATATTAGAGGTAGGAAAGACACTGGTCTTGACTAGTTGATACCTAGATACCAAGACATGTCAATCAGATATGTAGTTAGTGTCATTCTGAGGGGATCCAGTATGTGTCAGCCTGGTATAAGATATTGATTTATTATTTATTTATTTTTTCATTTATTGTTTTTTGACCGTGTTAGTCCTACTAGGCTAGTGGCTTCTTATCAGGGTAGACAAGCAGTAGTATTTATACTACTAGGGGAAAATTTTAGGTGGTGGATAAGACTTCCTGTTTCAGTAGGGATGGCTGATGCCTCTAACACCACGGCTTCTGTATATGGTTTAAGTGGTGGATATGACTTCTTGTTTCAGTAGGGATGGCTGATGCCTCCAAACACTTTCAGTAGGGATGGTTGATGCCTCTAACACTATGGCTTCTGTATATGATTACAGTCTTTACTGCCCCCCAGTACCATTTTTAGGCAGAATTTTCCTACTAGACATTCCTACATATGAAATGAAAATCCAGATTTGGCCATTATGATGACACTACAAAATGCTAGAAGTCTAAGCAAAAAGATGTCAGAATCTGAGGACCTCCTGCAACTCAAACACATTCATATATGTGTAGTTACTGAGACATGGATTCATTGCAATGACAGCACTCCCTTTCTCTCAAGGGTTAGCACCCATCATGCCCTTAGGCACCTTGGTAACTGCATATTTGTCAGGACCACCATCACCTCACACTGAATAACCCACAACCCTAACCTGAGGCTCCTGGAGATCCTAATGACCGTTAACAAATCCAGCTATTAATTGATTGCTAGCAACAGATCCCCATCAGTATCCCGCAAAGATCATGGAAATTACCTTAATATCAATGAGGGGTTAAATCTCAGACCAAATACCTTCTTGCTAGGGGACTTCAGACATCCAAGCATTGATTGGCACACTTCTACCTCTAAAAATTGATACGCTGAGCAGGGACAGATAATGATCAAATGGGGCCATAAACACTGTTCAAATCTGTCAGTGTGTATATTTTCTTCTTTACTTCTATAATGTTTTTAGATATTTGGATTTAATATAAAAAAACATTTATTTTAAATTTATAGCGCAAACACTGAGAGCCATTTGCTAAAGAAAACAATACAGTCTCACAATAAAAACAGACAGCATGAACACTAACTTCTCTACCCTCAAAACTCACATTCATTGCAATGGCATTGAAACCCACATTCAAAGAAAACGCTGCATGCATGCATGTATTCTTTCATTCACCTTCCTGATTGTATTCCTTCTCTACTTGTTAGAGTGTGTTTTAAATTTGTAGTTTTGAACATTTTTCCGGTAAGCAAAGATACAAAACTACCCACTTCAAAATATTTCAACAATAAAAGGCCACTCAAACTTCAGTCATTACAGTCTGTCAGTATCAGTCAATATGCACAATCTCTGCAGAAGTAAAAGTCATCTGAATAACTCCACATTAAAGAGATCTGTAACTAATGAAAAGATTGTTGCTGGCAAACAACTTCACATTTCAGTGTTTCATCTAGAAATTCGGTGCCTTCTGCCCTTGAAGAAAAAATTGCCTATGTTATGTAAAAAATTGGTAAGCTAGTAAAATAGCAATAGGGAATGGAAAACAAACAATGGGCTCACAGTTACTAGGCATCTCATCTAAAGGATGACATACTCAGTAGTGCAGCACCCCCATCCCCCCTCTAAGTGCACGCTCTATCAGTCATCCATCATCAAGGTGTGGAAGTAGAACCCACAGCCTTCTGCACCAAAATCAAGTATACTACCTGCTGTGCTACTAACACTGTTTAAAATTTTATATCACAAATACTGATGGCCATTTACTAAACAAAACAGTTGCAAATTGAAAGCAGACTTAGCATGAGCAACAGTAAACTTCTCTTACCTTGAAACTCACAATTCCTTGAATGTAAACTGAAACTCCCATTTCTTGACCAGTCTGGTAGTTGGTGTAGAAGATTCAGGCTCTTGTCTCCTGTAACAAAGGTACATGCTTTATGCCTGAGCAAGTTAATATTTTATGTACACACACACACACACACACACACACACACACACACACACACACACACACACACACACACACACACACACACACACACACACACACACACACACACACACACACACACACACACACACACACACACACACACACACACACACCTCATTGCAAGTTGTGTAACTTATCAAAGGAAGGAATGGCTCGCTTGTATCTCTTATGGCAACAAACAAATTCTCTCTCATGGCAGCCAGCAAGTTCTCCATGTTTAAATTCCACACACAAAAAGAAACAGCAGCAAGGATATCTAAATCTGCATTTATGTGCATGTTTCGTACTAAACCTGCACACACAGATGCAGAGTACATTTTTAAAGAAGACAACTCATGCAGAGATACCCTTAAAGAAGAAATGCAACTTAATTTTTTTTAATTATTAATTAAAAATTTAATGTTGTGGCAGCCCCATGGCTAGCGCTCCCCCCCCCCCCGCCGCCCCTACCAGTGGACCTTTGGCAACTGCCTAGATCACCTAGAGCTGGCTCCTGCTCTGATGCTTAGCATTTCCTAGACTTTATTAATACTAATCCTCTGGAGCAAATTGTAAAACAACCTGCTAGAGGCTGTAGTATCCCTGACCTGGTCCTTGCCAACCTAGTTTCTGCATGTACCTCACCCTACATCTAGTCATTCCTAGTTACATCTGACCACAAATCACTTACCTTCTGTGCCAGTCTTAATGGTGACACCCCATTACCAAATTGTACCATCTTTAGGAACATCTTCAGGGCAAACCTACTTAAGCTTATGAAAGACTTATGCAAAATTCTCAACATTCCCCTGCAAATGGACCCAAACGAGAGGGCCACCACATTCACCTCCAGTTTTTACTAGCATCTAAATATCTGCATAGAAAAGTCTATACTTGTCCATCCTAGGTAAATGGTAAATTCAAGAATAAACCTCTTTGGTGGAACTATGAACAGAAGTAGGAAAAGAATGAAAAGGTGTAAGAAATCACCATCCCCGTATCTCAAGTACATTGAAACATTCAAGTAATGAACTTAAGAACACTATTAGAAAATATAAAAATGAGTATGAACTTAAGTTGTCTAGAGCTACCCAAGTAAATGTCAAACGCTTCTTCAGTGATATTGAATAAAAAACAATAGGCCCTCAGGTAATGTCACACAATAAGCTCCATACTCAGTTTGTTCCACTTAAAAAAGCAACCTTCCATACGAACAAATCCAAATACAAACTTTAATTCAGGTTAAGTGCTTTCGTCCCACCCATAACTTGGCACTTCATCAGAACAATACACAAACCAACAACACTTGCTTAAATATAAAAAACACATCTAATTAACTAATAAACAAACCAATTAAAACAATTAAAAGATAAAACGTTATTTTCTTTAAAGGGCAAAGTACCCTATTTCCTATTCAAATAAAAAATAATAAATAAAACAATTATATTCTAGTTATTTGTACAATAATAGCAAACACAAAACCATTTTATGAAAATATGATATAAATAATTTCATTTAGATGTTCAAAGCCATATTTTTAAGTATAGGCAGGATAGAGACCAAGTCATTAATTTCTGGTGGTATATGGGGTTTTAACTTGGTTATCCAGTAAAATTCTCTAAGTTCAATAAAAAGTTACCACCACCCTCCCCTTGGATTCAAATGCACCAGTTCTAAAATTCCAAATCTGAACTTTGTAAAACACAGACATTGTAGAGAATGCTTGAATAAAGAGTTGTTGATATTCCTTTTAGAAATTGCATATAAATGCTCATAAATCCTAGTTTTAAGTTTCCTTTCAGATTTTCCCACATAATAACTTCCACATTGGTCACAAATAGACACGTAAACCAGTCCTTTAGTGTTACAATTGCCTTTAATAATTTTAACAGTATAACCTACATCTTTTAAAAAAATGTATCCACATCTAGAATGTAGGGGCATTGTCTACATGTCTCACATTTTGTGGTACCGCTAATGGTCAGCATACAGGGCAAACTTGTACTTTCAAAGAAGCGTTTCAAATTTTTGCCAGTCTTGTATACAAAACAAGGTTCAGAACCTAAGACCTTAAAAACATTGGAGGTGGTTTTAAAGATCATCCAATTTCTCAAAATAGTGTTTCTGACCTCTCTCTCTCCTTGCCCATAGGGTATAACTATGTTGTTAGAGCGGTCTGGGCATCTGCTGTTGTTAGACCAAGAGTCCCAATACTCAGTATCTCCTAAAAGGGGTTTAAATTTCATTCCCCAACCTGCCAGAATCTCTGCTTTCATGTTATCAAGTAAGTTGATGGGGTAACCCCTATTTAGAAACATATTGGTAATTTTCTCCATCTCTATGTTCAAAGTGATGAGATCTGAACACATCATTGCCAATCTAACCAACTGACCTTTAAAAATATTCCTTTTAGTGTGCTTAGGGTAAAAACTCTTAAAATATAAGTAGTTGTTAGAAAAAGTAGGTTTCCTGTATATTTTCAAAGCAAAGGACTGATTCCTATAATGTTTATATAACGTAACGTCTAAATACTCAATAAAATGCTCAGAAGTCGTGGAAGGAAATTTAAAGAATGAGCACAGACTATCCAAGTATTACACAAATTTTATTTTATTTATTTATTTTATTTATTTTACATTTGTTGACCGGGCTAGTCCAGCTGGATAATTTCCATTTTCAGTGGAGGCCCGGGGAGAAAAGCTCCACAGATTAAAACAAGGTTATAGAAATTGAACATATACAATCAATGTTTGTGACATAGACAATGAGCCACCATGCATACTTATTAGTCTAGATCAAGTAATAGAAAACATATGGTGCTATCTATGTATTCAGAAAGGCATAAATTCTTTTAAAGACTGCACTCCCTTTGAGTCATTTAAAAATTTTTTTTTTTTTTTTTTTTTTTAGAATAGAAACTGTTCAGTCATTAAGTCATTATTAAATAATAAAGATTGATTGGATGTTTCTTTCCATGAAACAAAAATGTCATCCAGGTATCTATAGTAACATAACCATTGTGAGGTGAATTTAGAATTAAGAACATATTTGAGTTCCCAAGAGTATAAAACCAAATTGGCATACAAGGGAGCACAATTTGCTCCCATCACCACCCCTTGTATTTGTTTGTAAAACTCACCTTCAAAGGTAAAATAATTGTTATTAAGTATAAACTCCATAGCTAACATAATGATGTTAATTAACATATTACTAAAACCTGTAAGATTCATAGTTGCATCATAAAAAGTGCAAGACCCTCCTCATGGGGTATAGATGTGAATAAATCAATTACATCAATAGTGGAAAAGCTGCAACTCTCAGAATACCAGTTTTTATTCATTTTAGTTAAAAAATCCCATGAATCCTTCAAAAGGTATGATATCGGGTTTAAAATATTCTTCAATAACCTGTCAATAAAAACACTAAGAAGGTGGGTGGGACTACCACTAGCTGAAATAATAATTCTAAATGGTGGGTCTTGAACATCCTTGTGTACCTTTGGTATACTAAAGGCCACCTGGATCAATCGATGGTCAACTCTTAAAAATTATAAATATCTTCAGAAATGGCACCCTGTAATAGTGCATCTTCAGTCAATAAATGAATCTTTTTGTAAGCTATAAGGACTTCATTTTTAGAGGAGATAAGATATTTATTACTGTCTGAAAAGACTACAGTCATGAAATTGACATAATTATCTTATTATAAATGACTATCCCCAGACCCTTGTCAGGCTTCATAAACCATAAAGTGTCATCTTGTCTTAGTTTCTGCATCAATTCATAATCTTCCTTAGTCAATGATGTCAGAAAATGAAGAAATAATGCTCAGCAATGCACTGAGCTCATCCATAATAATATCACACATTCCATTTCCAAGGATATAGCCAGTCTATTAGCAGACAAATGTAGTGCTAACTTTACCCTACCTATCCACATTGTTGTACCCACTATCCCTGAAAATTTAGTTTCCCCTGAAATCACCTTGCAACAAGACTTAGAATCTCTTTCAAAGGCTAAGAATAATCTTTTTATGGGACCAGATATACCAGGCTGAGTTCTCATCAGTGCAAAGTATGCACTACCTGAGTCTTTTGTTAAAGTGTTCAGTTCCAGTGTATCCACAGAGTTTGTCCTTGATGCCTGGAGAACAGCCACTGTCACTTTTCTGCACAAGTGTGGCTCCTCTAAAGACTCAGGTAATTGCAGGCCCATCAGTGTCACCAATTTTTATGCAAAGCCATGGAACATATCTTAGCAGAACTCATTTATGCCTACACAGGCAACTTAACTGATCCAGACCCCAAGTGGTTTGGTTTTGTGAATGGCAGGTTCTGTCTCCTGAGCCTAGCAAACTTATTTGTAAAGGTCAAAGAGGATGTGGACAGTGTTCAATCTGTGCGCATTGCTTATCTTGACCTGGCCAAGCCTTTTAACACTATCCCCATGCTGGAATTATTAAAAAGATAGACAAACTTGATGTAAACCCCTATGTTGTCCACTGGATTGCTTACATCCTCCAACTATCCTAATAGATTAGGGCATCTTTCCTTACACTCAGTATCCTAGCAGCTGCTCAAAGATGACCCATGTTTTTTTTTTTTTTTGACCCAGCCCAGTTTGACCTCCTATTTTTTTTTTCAAAAATCTGTGGTTCTACAAACATTCTTAACAGGGACCTAAATTTACACTAAGAAATAAACTTGACTCATTGGAGGAGTAGGTTCCTAAATCAATGTATTCCCAGCCTGCATAATAAGTTGCTACTACAGGTCAAGCAAAGTACTCTTTATCTGCCTTTAGGGCTGGTCTTGATGATTAGATGGGTAGACACAAATTTACAACATATTTACACAAGGGTTATCAAGTATGGCTCTATTTGATTTGGGAAGTGGGCATAATTAAGTACTCATAAAAGATAGCAAAAACATTTAAGTGTACTTGCTTAAATGAGAATATGGCTAGGCTTTTCTTATGGTCCCTATAATCACTTGCTTTGTAATGTTCCTATGTTAAAAGAACCAATCAAAACTGTCACTCTCTATAGAAAGCACCTATATTACAAGATGCAGTATTTTCTTTTTGTCTGTCAAAATTCTGTGCACTCAGTGGCCAGTACTACTCCAGCTGTGGTCTTTTGAAACAGGAAATTTAACCCTAGAATGGAGTTAGTAAAATCAGAAGTGTACAGTATAAGATGGATTCTGAAAAGTTATTTAAAAATAAAAGATTGAAATGTCACTCTACAATCTTGTCTTATCTTACTGAAGCTGACGACTACAGCTCTGTGTTGGTGTCTAATTAAATGCAGATGTTTGTCAGATGTGCATTTGTTAGTGCCTTGTAGAATAAAACTCTGGTTAGTGCAGATACACTTTGCAGACTAGTAACCTTTTAAAATTTCATGCAGTACTATAAAGTAACTATCTATATAACAGATGAAATGCACAACACTGTATAGTTTGCAGGGTTTACTGTCTTCAAGTTTCTTTTCAATACAACATAAATGATGTTCTGCATGAAACAGCTCTAACAGATCTGTCTAGAAATCAGATTACATCTCACATATATACATTCTTATGAAAACTTTATTTTGGGAACTCTCAAAGTCATTACTTTGGTATTTAGGGAGTCTTTCCTGTTTGAGAATCTTTCTGTGTGAAACCAGTCTTTCGATGATATTGTGAAGTCTGTTAATAAGCTCCTTTGTGTTCTTGTTTTGTTTTATGCTTCCAACTTGGTGCCTTTCTTGCACCTGGGTCCTTATCTGTAGTCCTTGAACCTTGCATAAAACACTGAACATTCTCAAGCTGTACCAGCATGTTACATAAACATGAATGAATGCCATTTATTTATTTATTTCCTTGCTTCTCAGCTAAGAATAGTTTAACCCTTTTTTTAGTAAACAAAAATGTATGCATCTAACTGACTATATTATTCCTACATATATTATAGCAGCAGAAGTGTATATGGATCTAACTAGCAACAAAAGTACATGCATTTATAAATTTCTATATCTAACAATTCCCTGTTTTATTTAAAAAATAGGAAACAGAACCTTTAGTTTTCTTTTGATGCAACAATGATAACATTACTACTAGAATTGGATGAACTATTTATTTTAACAATTTTTTTTTCCTTTTGAAGACCATTCTGTAAAAATGTTTTACCAGTTATGAGCTATATTTTGCAATTTCTGAATATGATTCTATACAGTGATGCTCTATACAGTGATTTTATATTGACAATGCTTGTGAATTTTATTGCAAAGGCATTGTAGTCTTGTTTTTTGAATAAACACATATGTCACAAATGTCAAGCTTTGTGTTGTACTATACATATAAATGAATTGAGGAGGAATTTCTGTGATCAGTTTAAAACTTGAATGCAAAATTGTTCATTCACACAGAAAACATGGTTTATACACAGAAGAACACTGTTTACATATTAAACCATTTACTGCACAGCATACACTTGTACACATTTTTTTTGTATTTGTACATACGGGTCTGTATCAGAACATCAGAGTTTTAAAACTTTGAATGTTCTAATATCAATCCATTTTAATCAAACTCGAAAAATAGCGAAGCTGCAGAACACCAAATTCTTTCCTAGGGAAAGAATTCAGTTGGCCGGTTCTGTGGCTTTACTATTTTCAGCGCTGTGGTGGAGATTTACGGGTCAGGTTCAGGTAAGTGTGTGATTGCGTGGTTGTTATGATTAGGGCGTGAGTTAGGTGAGTTAGGGTTAGGGCACGGGTTAGGTGAGTTAGGGTTAGGTGCGGGTTAGGTGAATTAGATTTAGGGGTGGGTTAAGTGAGTTAGGGTTAGGGTGCAGGTTAGGTGAGTGTGCGATAGTGACGGTCCTTAGGGTTAGGGTTTGGGTTCAGGTAAGTGGATAGATAGTAGTATATGTATAGTTTAGTGTAGGGTTATTTGTAGGATTATAAGTGTATGTGTGTGTATTGATGTTTTTTAGGTGTGTTTGTGTTGTGTGTATGTGTTTCAGAATAGCAATTTTTTTCCCAAGGAAAAAAGTTGCTGTTCTGAATGTTCAATATTATGTGGTTTAGATATTTTAGGTTCGATGAAATAGCGTTCGCTATTTTCATCTTTCGATAACGTGATATAAACGCGCACATACATGGTTGTAATGTATACTCAGTCCAGTTTACACACTTAGTATTAAACTGAAGCCTGGTAATTAAACATTACTTGAAGCATTAAAATGTATTTTTAGTATTTTTGTCTCACTACTGTACATGTTGATGGTACCCTAATCACTTAACGAAAATAAAAAAGCATGGTTGTCTTTTAATAATTACTGAATCATTAACACAGACCAGTATGTTTTTCCCTGTACCTTTATTTTAGTTCTTTTTGCAATACTGTTTACACAGTCAGTGTAAAATTGAAAACTGTTCTTTCCCCTGTAGTATACAGCATTTTATTTGCTTTATGCTGTGAGAATTGAATGTATGCCTGCCCTTACCCAGACTGTGACACTTTGGTCTTACACTTTTGCTTTATTAGGTTGCTAACAATCTGTGGACCATTGTCTGATTAGATAATTTTTGGCCATCCCCAAAAACAGAAAATATTTTTTATAAGGCTTCTGCTGTTACTTATGCTGTCATAGATTTAGTAGGAATTGACTTTACCCATTTTGAAAAGATGTTTACAGCTATTTGGCAAGGGACCTACATAATTTATTTGAACTGCATATTATGGTCTATTTACGAGCTGTACTCAGTTCAACTGAGCTTTTTTTTTTTTTTTTTTTTTTTTTTGGTATTTATTTGTAAACAGATTATTAATGACATATATGCACAATTGTGACATTTTATTACAATTATCAATTATGTTTTTTGTAGACTCTCTTGCTTTTTGCTTAGTGCTGCATGTGTACACATAATTATGTTTTAGTAACAATGTTTTAGAAAAACATAAGCCAACCTGGCATGGCAACCAGTCTTGTTTTTTTGACCTTATAAATTTCAGTACTGGTAACATTTTATCTCATACAACATTCCTTGTAATTACCCATTTCAGCCTGGGAAGATTCAAGCTCACATTAAAGAAAATCTCTTACTTTTTTCCTTTCTTGCTATTACATCCATTAACCCGTTTAGCACTTTTTTTACCTTCAGTAATTTGTTAATACACTTGCAACTTAATATTAAAATACAGTTGTAAAACACTTAGAATTATAATAAGTATTTGTAATTTGCCTAACTATGCATAAATGTTAAACCTGAGTTATTTGTAGTATTATGCACTCAGTACAACCTTATATTAGTAACATTACTTTTGAATACTGTTTTTGCTGGAGTTTCTGTTATATTTGGTGCTATTATACAATTACAAAATATTGTAAAAAACAAAAGAGATATTGGCTTAATGAACACATGCTTAAAACATATATATTTACATTATTTACATTTACTGTTGCCTGCCTTTTGCTCTTGTGCATTTTAAACAGATGCACTTTAGGTAAAAATCAAATACATGCATGTCAATCTTATGACCTCATGTCTTTATTGTTTTTAACTACTCTCATTTGATTTCTATGCACTAGAACTGTTTTGTTATTGGAAATAATTTTAAAATTTCCATTTAAGTGTCTTGCTTTAACTGACTGAAAGTTACATTAGATTATGCTGTGTACGCTAACCATTTTCTAAATGTAGAACAGTATGTTGTAAATTATTTTTTTATCAGTGTAGTTAACTGCTGGGTCAGATTTAGAATTTCTCTTTTTGTCAGTGTAGCTAATTGCTGTTGCTTTAACTCTTTACTAACCAGATTATTTTTGTCTTGTCATTTTGCACAGGCTGTCTTATATTTCTCAGTATTCTGTTCTGCTGACTCTAAAGCTCTTATGCACTTCTGAAAAAGTGTTTGCATATGTTGTCTAAACTTTCTGAACTCACTCTGTCTCTTAAAAGTTTATTAAATCGTTATGTCAGTTCACCATGAACCTCATCTCTGTTCTTATCTTTGCAATACTGTGCAGTGGTTTTATGCCACTATTGTCTAGATTCTGCCAAAAACTGACTTGACTGATGTTGTAACTCTGAAATTAACATTTTACATGTGGTGACAGGACATAATGCATGTGTATGACCCTTATCTGGTTGTTTACCATTAACAATGGTCTGAACTGTTCTTTTATAACATTGCACACAGAGAGCTGTTTTATATAATTTGCACAATAAATATTTACTGTCATATCAATCATGTTGCTGTTTAAGATACCAGTCAAACATAATCCATTTACATATCTTCTGACTGTCAACTTGCCCTAGTAAGGTTTTATATTTGCTAATATGCTGCTTATACAACTTCTGTAGTCTCTGTCTAAAACTGACACATTAATAGTCATACTGTGTTTACTACCTTATCTAGCCTGATTTACAGCATTCATGCTGTTATGTAACTACCAACATTTTTTTTACCAAAGTCCACGTTGACTTCAGCTGGCCACTTCTGAACACCGTAGATGGTTGGAAAACTTTTTTAGTTACTTGGAAAGCTGGTTCAATGAATCTGGCAGTGACAAATTCGAACTTGAAGTCTTCACCACCCTGGAGAATTTATGGCACTGCTTACTTCCTGCACTGCAGTCCTTCTCTGGATCCAGACGTCTGGGTAAAGGTGGAAATTGAAGTGCTCTTATTCTGGACTCAATCACATACATAAATGTTAGTTAATACTCTTTTACTGAAGTGACCTTATACAAGGCACAGGCACCACTCCCTCTGTGTTTGAATGCAGGCAAGGCTCACCATTGAAAAGTTATTTAAAATAAAAGATTAAAAGTCACTCTCCAGTCTTGTCTTAACACCAGGAAAGTAAGTCTTTTCAAGGACTGGCAATAGATCAGTAAGTACTAATCAGAGACTATAAAAGTGATAAACAACAAGTGGACCACACTGTCACAAGAAATGGGCAAGAGTAGCGTGCCACAGAAGTGAAACAAGATACATGGAAGAGAGATGCAAACCATTTAAGAAGCCAGCTGAAATCAATACCTCCTCCCAAAAAAAACACAGACAACTAAACTGTGAAGAATTACATGTAGAGCGTAAGGATTGCATGGAAGTGATAATCACCACCAAACCCTTAGTAACAACCCACCTTACTTTTACAGAGAGACATATTATAATCAATCAGTTATAGATGAATTAGTTAATATGCCAAGAAAAGGATGACTGACAAATATTGTACCAGAAGTGAGATGAGTCAGAGATTCAGAAGGGGAAGTATAAACATTCCTAGATGATGACCAAATATATTCCTATTCCTAAAGGGATGACTTACCTGATTGAAGAAAATTATAACTTCCAGAAGAAGATGACCAACTGTGCTATGCATTAGTGTACATTTACGAATAGTCTGTAAAGTTACTGAAGAATGCATCTCCACCAAGACAAACTCCACCAAAATAACCCATCTTCACTCAATATGAAACTTATCGCATCGACTACCCACAACCTTAGAAGCCAGGCTAGAGTTGGCTCAATGTTTTGAGATATCTGTCTATCAAGCTATACAGTTCAGACCATAGCTTCTATGAACATGTTCCTAAATTATAGCAGTTTCAAATATCTGATCTCATTGAGATTAAACTACTCTTAATTCAGAACTCAATTCAATCAGTATCTTAAAAAACAAAACAAATGCAAATGCAATAATACAGGACACATGCCATAATCTATTAAGCCTCTTCTCAATGATTTTCCTCTCATCTTAACATATTGCTACTTCAGTTTTTCATTGTACCTCATGATTTTGCCTTTTGTAAATTGGTGCATAGTTTCCTTATCTTCATTTACATTGCACTGTTGCCTTGTTTTTCTCTGACCATGTGAGATTTGTTTGTAATAGTTGTTTTAATCACTCTTCCACCCTGCTACAGTTTTGCAAGAATCCTGGGCAGAGCCTGCAATCGGCCGTGCTGTGATCAGTACACTACTCTGGTAAACAGCATGCAAATAAAATAAATAAATAAAATGACATGTGATCTTTCTCTTACAGTACTTGGAGTCACCATGGAGACTTCATGGGGGCTGGCAGCACATCCAGAGACATTTGTGAACATTCTAATCAGCATAAAATATCAAATGTCAAACATGAGCAAAGTTATTCATCAAGTACTGTAGTTTTTCAGTGTTTTTTAGAATAGAAACATAATCCAAAGTTTGAAAGTTTTGTTTCTCTTCAAAGTAAAGTTGCCATTTCATTTTTCACTCACTTAACTCATAAGAAGCCCTCGTAGTATTTATTTCATTTGAAGGAAAGATGATTCAGCTGTTAATACTGCCAGCAAAGTATTTAGCTGAAAACTGACATCTTCAGATTCAGAAACTCACTTTACTTCTCATTAAGACTAGGATAGCTATGAAGATGTATAGATCTTGAACTTATTTGATACTTTTAGCTCTTCCCAAACACAAAGACATACACACACACACACACACACACACACACACACACACACACACACACACACACACACACACACACACAGCTGAGTTCTGTTGTTAAGAATGTAAGAAACTGATAAATCCAATACAAATCATGCTGTAAACTCAAGAAATCCAGGATGCACAATTAAAATAGATTGAGCACTTTTATCTCTTTGCCATCCAGAAGACTTCATTAGGATTCCAAAAGTCTTGCAAATTATAAACTGTCAAAAACACTGAATCTATTTAAGCTGTATGTCCTGACTTCTGTATTTATGTTAATCTCTGTTAATTTTTACATCTGAGAAAGAGGAGAAAGACAGAAGAACATCAATAAGGAAGAAATTCAGGAATTATTGATTGCATAGAAAAAATACCATTTAGTCATTATTGATTCATTACAAGAAACCAGGATCCAGTGGATTATGGATGGTTATGCTACAGAGCTAAATAGTCAGGACAAAGTCTGTGAATGTGGTTACTTGCAACCAAGGGGCAGGTTTTTAAGAGCAGCAGACCTGACCTTCTCAAACGCTATGGATGTATAACCGCCTCTGATGGCATAGACAGACAAAGCCCTGATTTCAGCTCATTGGAAACTTTTTAATTACACCTATATTACTGCTTTATTTGATATTAACTCTCTCTCTCTCTCTCTCTCTCTGGAGTATTTCCCAGGGCCTCCACTGTAAATGGGTATTTATTACTAAGTTAGTCTTTCCCACTAAACAAATGTCAATAATTAAAATGAAAGAGGATCAGTTTTCCTATTCTGAAAAGAGGAGTGGTAGTTCCCAGTCTGGATATGCTCCCATACTAACTGAGGCCTGTACAAAAATCACTGGCTAGGGGGACATTGGATTTATGCTCCCATACAAACTGAGGCCTGTACAAAAGCCACTGGTTAGGGGGAGGTTAATTTATGTTCCCATACAAATTGAGCCCTGCACAAAAGCCAATGGCTAGGGGGAGGTTGGTTTATGTTCCCATATAAACTTGAGGCCTGCACAAAAGCCAATGGCTAGGGGGAGGTTGGTTTATGTTCCCATACAAACTGAGGCTCACACAAAAGCCACTGGCTAGGGGGAAGTAGGTTTGGAATTCTAAGCTTGTGGCTCTAGCCTTCAGTGGATGTGTGTATTTTCTGAGTGCACACACACACACACACACACACACACACACACACACACACACACACACACACACACACACACACGCACACACGCACGCACATGCACACACACACACACACACACACACACACACACACACACACACACACACGCACACACACATGCACACACACACACACACACACACACACACACACACACACACACACACACACACACACACACACACACACACCCATACATCAGGGGTCATGTCTGTCATCACCAGGAGGAGGGATTAGAGTAGGATAAGGGTATGGTTGCAGAAGAATGCCTTCTCCATCTGTGGCAGCAAGTAAGGGTTTGGGTGATGTGGTGAAAATTAGGGGTGTGTATTTTTCAATGAATGAAGTGTCTTTGCTAGGATTAAAATATGGGTGAAAAGTATGTAGTTATGATGCAATGGGAGGGTTTGATAAAGAAATGAAATTAATATGTCTTCTATGGAGGATGTATAAATTAGCATTCATGAACAAGGTTTATCAGATGAATTTAGTATTACGGGAAAATAGTGTATACGTCATATATTTATATTATCCAAGTAAAATATGAAAAATAAATTATGCAATTGCTGTTTTCTTTCATATGGGATTCAAGATTACACCCAGTGAAAAGAGGTGTGTTGTATATGAGTGAAGATGAGGGGAGATAGGGGTTACTAAATACAGTTGTTTATTCTGCTTCTTTAAGCTTGTATATATGATTGAAGTGGATAAAGGAAGAGAATGACACTTTCATAGTGGGAATATTTAAATGCAAGTGCAAGCAATTCTGAGAGATGATAAAAATATGAAAAAAGAGTATGCAAATGATGAAATTAAAAATTATCAAGAAAAAATACTATCATCGAAAAGAAAAAAACTGATGACGTAGAGAAAGGTAGAAGGATGTGTTATAATAATGTGATGAAAGAATAATATTATGCAAATTGATGGGGAAATTTACCAGAAGAAGTGATTAAAGTAAAGAAAAAGTGGTACATCAAGATAGTAGATTAAAAAAATGAGTTTGGATTAAGGGCAGTAATATGATGGGTATATACAGTTTTCACTAAGCATTCTAAAAGATTATTGTTGGTCATTATTTCACACCATAGATACTAAAAATTGTTACCCAGAAGCACTAGTTTATGGTATTGTACGTGCATGAAAAAATTTACATTGGACAAACTATGAGTCAGGTAAGAAAGTATTAGAACATATTAAAGCCGCACATAATACAGTATCCCCAAGTCTGGTAGTATTGTATTTCAAAGAAATTCATGGGCAGGATCCAACATTAATGAAGTTTTTTTATTACATCTGTATGCAGGGATTCAAAATTATTTTTACATGTTTCTGACTTGTTAAAAAAGGAGGCCTGGTTTATATTTGTATTTCATACTTTGCAATCAAAAGTGATGAATAATGAATGATGAATTAATTATGAAGTGTTTATTATAATTGGTTGAATCTCCTTACATTTGTATTTGAATTTTGATAGCTCTTAATTGGTGCGTATAAAATGAGATGTTTGTAACTGATTATGAACCTTGAATGCTGTGTAGCCAAAGCTCTAGAATTTTTTTTTTACTTTAATAAAGTGAAGTTAAAAAGTGCCAAGGAGTGTTTGCTAATATTTGCTTGTTATAGTATTTGGCACTTCGTAAGTTTGGGGTGATAGTGTAAAAAGTAACTGTAATGTATCTTCCTCCCCCAGCATGCTCTGCGTTATCTACAGCTGTAGGATATACAATGCCACCTTGCTGTGTACTCTGCCTGCTGCCACATGTGTAGTAATCAGTGTGCCAGTGAAATGCAGAGCAGAATGCTTGATAAACTATCCACCTCATACTGCTGTGCACTGACAGATGTGAGTCTGTACCTGAATCATACATCTATCAGTATCATAGATGAGATAATTCTACACGTCCTACAGCTAGCTCACACTTCATAGACTCATGGATATTCCAGCACCCTCTTTTGAGCAGCAACTTCTTTTGCCAGGAGGGCCATACATGTCAATCCTAGGGCCATCTTGACTATGTTTAAAGGAAGATATTGAGTTACACTACTTAACATTCAGAGAAGTCTATTCCAGAGGTTTGGGAAGCCTGACCTTCCAGTGTGTCTTATATATTTGTTGGTGAAGGTTTAGATCCCTAATTCTAGTATTGTTGGAGCCCTTGGACTTATAAAGATACAGAAGATCCAGGACACCAAGTCTCTAATGACATGGTAATCAAGACAGATATCTCCCATCGAAGGTCTCTAAGGCACAAAATTAAGGATTAGAGTTTCAAGCCTCTCATGGTAGCTCAGGGACTTAAGGCCAGTAAACTTTTTACTTAGAAAGTTTTAGGATCTTTTTTATTGTTTGATATGTTTAGTTGGATGCATCCCAAAAGAGTTGTATTCAATAAATGGCCTGATCAATGCTGAGCATAAAGGAGTGATTACCTACTTTGACCTTGATGACATTCCTTTGGGAATTAACTGTGCTAAACAAAGGGATTTCTGGACAACCATTGCCACATGATGGTCAAAAAAGAGGGAGCTATCAGCCCAAGTACTTATGTTCCTGACTACATTTTCATTTTGTAGTTGCGTGGTTTCTAAATAGTATCATGAGAGGAGGAGCTATCTACTAAAAGTAATGAAGCTTTATATTTTAGCATTTGGTTTGAACCCATGTTTAGTGCTGTAAGAGTTTACTTGGGAGATTACATTTAGGATGGTTTGGGTATCATAGATTGACTTAACAGAAACCCCCTGTTTGTAGTCATCAACAAAGTTTGTTAGCCAGTATTCTTAACTATCTGCTTGGAGATCTGAGAAGTAAATACCAAACAAGTGAGGTCCCAGAACTGGACCTTCAAGGACAACACTGGTGACTTTCATGCTCATTGATGAGGCTCATGTAACTTGCACTGTGTGGGTTTTGTCTTTTAGCCAGAATGCTATCCATTTTACCACATATGGACTGATTTTTAAAATGAGGCCAGCATAGGGAATGGTGTCAAAGGCCTTGGCCAAGTAAAGATGTGCCAAGTCCATTGCATGGCCACTATCTACAGCCTCTGTAACCCTTGTGAAGAAGTTTACCAGATTAAAGAGAGTTTACCTTCCCTTCACAAAGCCAGACTGTTGGGGGAGGGTTAAGTGTAAGACAATCAGTGGTACAATTGGAAGGAATTCTGAATCTCAACATTTGAATTAAGTATCCACCAAAGGACTCTTTGTGAGGTGAGCATGAATGGCGAGGACTTTTAGGTATGTCTGTTTAAAGGCGTATATAGCTAGCCCTCTTATGGTCCCCAGGATCACTTGTCTAGTATGTTCTTGTGTTCCAGGGTATCAGCATTTTATCAAAGTAAATGACCTTCACACTGAGCACTAGACTTGTGGGCATCAAACATACACAGTGAGTACCAGCTGTCTGAAACCTGCCAAAGGTACTGTCTGCATTGAATTTGTTAATTTTTTCCTAATTGTGTTGTTTTATGCAAAACACTGTTATCTTTATGTAGTATTCACAGCATCAGTTTTCTTATTTGTCAGCACAAGTTGAGATGTTCAGATACAATACCATATGTGGTGTGGTACAATACCCAAAGCTGAATGAATTGGCACAACATAACAATGAATAACGACACACTGAATCAGAGAAAAGTTTCATACCATTTACTGTTGCTCAGAAGATGAACAGATCTCACTGACAATACCCAATTGAAGAGCACATGTTCTCCAACAGGGTATTAAAGTACAAGGAGAGACTAGTATAAAGTCCAGGGTTTCATAGCAGCATATTAAGGCACTGTGAAGCATGGACTGAAGAAAATAAAACAGTCACTGTCTTGTTTATGCTCGCCAAACAATGTAGAAAGCTAACAAAAGTAATTCCAGTGCCATTACAAGGACTTGCTGTTCTACTTTTTCCTTCTTGAACTACAGCTGAAAAAGCCACGTTCACAAGCTTTGGAAAATAAAACAAGCAGATTTGTGTGTGTGTGTGTGTGTGTGTGTGTGTGTGTGTGTGTGTGTGTGTGTGTGTGTGTGTGTGTGTGTGTGTGTGTGTGTGTGTGTGTGTGTGTGTGTGTGTGTGTGTGTGTGTGTGTGTGTGTGTGTGTGTGTGTGTATATATATATATATATATATATATATATATATATATATATATATATATATATATATATATCTATATATATATATATATATATATATATATATATTGGGTGTAAGATACGTCCTCTAACAACAATTACATATCCTACTGCAGCTATGAATCATTAGGTAGTGGAAATGTTTCACATGAAAAATATAAAAAATATATTTATACTAATACCTCCCTTTAAGTACTTGGCTCCCTATTGGTCCTTTTTGATCAGTCAAAAAGTAGTTCCTTATACTATTCTGGCATGTCCAAAAGTCAGTTTCGGGTTTACTCTCCAGTCCAGCTGGTGAATCTGGGAATCTTGAGGCAATGTTACAACTGCCTTATGTACACAGACCACCCTCTCCTCCTCCCAACAAGCTCAAATATATGTGAGAGATGTAACTATATAGCCAAACTGGAGGCTGAGCTCTCTCAACCTAGTACTAATGCAGTCAGTCAGGAGGAGAAGGTAACCACACACACCACAAATCCAGTCTCACATAGACCTATTGCAACAGCAAACCAAACACATAAACACACAAAAACATACTCGGAGGCTCTAAATAAAAATCTGCCCAAGCAGCAGAGACCTCCAAAGCAGACATCCAAGCAACCACTACCCCACAACAATACCCATGTATCACATAGTTTACAAAGTCAGTGTGCCACACAGTCACAGCCCTTAAGGCTAAACAGCACACCTAATACACTTGTAATAGGTGACTCTATTGTCAGACACACTGACGTCCCACTCACCAGGCTGAACAAGATGAAGGTCACTGTAAGCTGCCTGTCAGGTGCCAGGATCTTCCACATAACACAAGCACTCAGGTCACTCCAAAGTAAGTACAAATATGACTCTGTCATTGTCCATGCTGGTGTGAATGACCTGAGACGTGCCTCCCTGGACTACATGAAAAGAGACATAGAGGAGCTCTCTGATCATGTAGCCCAGGCCGGTATGACCCTGACCTCCCAGGCCGGTATGACCCTGACCTTGAGTAGCATCTTACCCTCACCAAGAATGATGCCACAGTATAAAGACAAAATTATCAATTTTAACAATTGGCTAAAGTATTGGTGTCATTCACAGGGGATCCAGTGTCTGTCAGCCTGGGATGACATGCTCGACAAGCCACATTGCTTCACTAGGGATGGCTTGCACCTGTCACCCTGGGCTTTTGAATACTGGCTAAGGCTCTTGCTGCCCCCATAGTGCCTTTTTTAGGCAAGGCTCAAAAGACAAACCCACCTCCATAGACAACACAAGGAAAAAGAAACTAAGGGTAATGCTGCTCAATGCCAGAAGTCTAAACCTCAAGATGCATGCACTCGAGGCTCTCCTCAGTATGGAGAATATCAATATCTGTGCAGTAACAGAAACCTGGTTCAAGGCTCCCAAGAGCACCCCAGCACTACCAGGTTATACCTCATACCATGCTTTTCGGCCCCAAAACTCGGACCGAACCACAAAAGGAGGGGGAGTATCCATATTCATCAAAGATATCCACACCTCCAGGTTAGTGGCACTGCACGAAGCATCAGAGACCATCCATGTGCAACTAACAGTGGGCAAAACTGCCTTTCAGTTTGTAACCTGCTACAGACCACCCTCCCAAACTCAGGAACCCCACTTGGCTTTCCTGAGAACACTGGAAGATATGAAGGTCTCTCCAAACACCATTATATTGGGTGACTTCAACTACCCAAACATAGACTGGGAGCACTACTCAAGCCCCAACACCCTCGCCCAATGGTTCCTAGAATTTATAAACTCAAATTCTATGGAACAACTGGTCACCACTCCCACAAGAGGGGAAAACATATTGGACCTGATCATCACCAACATGGGGACTCTATGTTCCGTACCAGAGGTATACCCCTCATTGGTAAGATCTGACCATAAATTAATCTCACTGGACATCCATATCCCGTCCCCACCCCCAGCCAAGGAAATCATGGTGAAGAACTTCTCAAAAGCAAACTTCACACTTCTCAAAACCAAGGTGGAATCCTTCAAAGCCCCCGGGCCAGTGGAAAATACGGCCCAAACTGCAGAATCCTTTACAAACACATTCTATGGACACCTACAGGAATGCATGGATCGTGCTATCCCAAATAAAACCAAGACTCACTCCTTCAAAGGCAGGAGACCTGTCTGGTGGATCCCAGCCATAAATAAGCTATACAACAGAAGGAGGAAGCTACTACATGATAGAGCATGATAGAGATAGTGTCCCGGGCTGCATCTTACACGAGCTCCAAGAAGAACTGAACCCTCACATAAAGTAACTGTTCAATCTCAGCCTTACTACAGGATATGTACCCAAGGAATGGCATACAGCAACAGTGGTCCCACTCCACAAAGTTGGTGCCACAACAGACCCTGGAAACTATAGCCCTATAAGCCTGACTAGCCTGGTCTGCAAAGCTATGGAGCGTATCATCATGGAACTCATAAACAAAGACATTGGGGACCTCCAAACACTGGATCCTACCCAATTCGGCTTTGTTAAGGGCAGATCTTGCCTCTTGAACCTGGTTGACTTCTTTGAAACAGTCACCAAGGCCATAGATAAAGGGAAGGTAGTCTACACAGCCTACCTGGAGCTCGCAAAAGCCTTTGACACAATAGCCCACTTGGGCATCATAAATAAGCTCACCAGCTTAAATATCAACCCCTATGTCACAAGATGGGTTGCAAACTGGCTCAGGGATAGAACCCACATGGTCAGAATTGCAGGTGCCATGTCAGACTCTAAACCAGTTACAAGTGGCGTCCCACAAGACTCAGTCCTGGGACCTCCCTTGTTCGGTATATATTTCTCTAAGGTACAGGCTAACACGGGAGGACTATGGCTGACCAAGTTTGCAGATGACTGCAAACTGGGTGCCATAATCGACTCACTGAATGACACAAGCATCCTCCAAAAGGGTCTCACAGAGATGGATAACTGGTGCCAGAGCCATGGCCTAAAGCTAAATGCCAAAAAGTGCATAGTCATCCCCTTTGGGAAAAACGAAGTGCCCACAAATTACCACATAGGTGGCAATCCATTAAGTAAGGAAGAAGTAATTAGGGATTTGGGGACCCAAGTAGATAGCAATCTCTCCTTTGACAATCACGTTGCCAAAGTGGTTAGAAAGGCCTTCTATATAGCCCACCTTATCACAAAAGGGTTCAAATCTAGATCAAGAGAGGTCATTGTGCCCCTCTACTCATCACTCATCAGGCCCATAATTGAATACAATGCCCCATTTGGAATGTACCTTAGCCGACACCTGCAGCAACTGGAAAAACCCCAAAAGTACCTCACCAAGAGGATCAAGAGACTCAAACAGATGCCCTACACAGTTAGGCTAAAGAAACTCCAGCTCTACTCGGTTGCTTACCGCCTACTCAGAGGTGATCTGTGCCTGACGTATAAAGCCATGTCCAACCCAGAATTAATGGACATGCTCCCCCTCAGGAAATCCAAAACCCTTAGAGCTATACGCTCCAGGGACTTAAACCTCAGCACAGAAATAAATAGGACATGCTGGAGGGACAGATTCATATCCCAGAGGCTCTCCTCACTCTGGAACAAAATCCCAATCCATGTTAGGCAGAGCCCCTCAATGACCCTCTTCAAGAGAAATTTTGACAAGTGGATGGGAGATCATAGGTTTACCCCTGGGATCTCTTCTGTGTCCCTACTAGACAGAGGCACAGTAAACTAACCTTAAAAGGGCTGTCTTCTGTGACCTACTATACAGAGGCACAGTCAACTAATCTAAAAGGGTGGTGAAAGCCAAACACATTCTGGCTAGGCTTATAAATACCCTAGGGCAGATAGCCTAGTGTCAACCTATGAATAATAAAACAAATGCAAACCAATGTTTAGACATTAAATACTTACATAAAATGTATATGTGTTTCTGGACATAAAATGCATTCTCCAACAGCAATTACATATCCACAACTATGAAACTTTAGGTACAGGAAATATTTTACAACAAAACTATCTAAAATATGTATATATATTAACAATATTAATAATTCAACAAATACAAACCAATTTAACTGATAGACCATTTTCTGTGCACAGTAATACCCTCCAGAGGAAGTGTTACAGGGAGCTGACACTTGAGTGTAAGGCCCCACAGCACCCATGGGCAGTCCGTTATTTTCAAAATAATTCCCATCCTTCCGTCCATCCATCCATCCATCCATCCATGCATCCATCCATCTATCCATCCACAATCCCTTTTTCCAATTTTTGCACATGGGGTTGTGCTGTCACTTCAACACTGACAATCATCTAGACCTAAGGTTTACACCACTGGGTAACTAGGCCCACTGCGGTAGTTCTTCCACGCCACACACACACACACATACACACACACACTCACACTTCCCTGATGGGTATTATTGCTTGCCAGGCAAGTACATATGCATGCTACAATCTGCTTATGCTACATTTAGCATAAAGACAACAGTGGTCTATGAAAGCTGAAACAAGATTTTTTTTTTAAATCAAGATTGTTGCAGGTATGATAGGTACAAAATATGAAGAACAAGGTAAGCTAGGCAAAAATTATAGCAATTAATGCAAAAAAATACTCATTAAAAAAGTTCATAAATAATTACTAGACTAATGACCCTAAATGGCTTTTTAAGCCTAGCCATACTCCCTAAATCTATATATTTGAAACGTTTTGATACAGCTCTTTTATTGGGTGTATAAGTTGGGTATCAGAGATAGAGTATTTATAAGCTTCTTCTTTCTGATTGGGACATAGCTGGCAGACCAATGGTAAATTTACAGTTCCCCATCCATTGATCCAAGTTGTGCTTGAATAACTGCATGGAGGAGCTCTCCTTCACATGAATGGGAAGCCTGTTCCAGAGAAGAGATAGTCTCTGAAACACATACCTGTTACTCCAACATGGCTAATTTATATTACAAACAAGGTTTAGGTCTCTAGATAGGATGTTTCTAATGCTTTTTGTTTTGCAGATGTGCAACAGGTCCATAAAGGCTGGATCAGGGGATATTTTGAAGGCCAGGCATAGATCGCCTCTCTGCAGCCTAAGCCAAGTACAAGGATAAGGCCTTCAGGCAATCTGTGTGGGACATGCTGTCTACACTATGTATACTCTTTGTGAGGAAATGGTTGTTGCATATGCCTAGCCAGATACATACTGTAGGGGGAATTGTACTCAGTGATTTGTCTAATGATAGCTGAGTACATCTTTGGACCTGAATACGATAGCCTTGCTGATAAGCTGCACAATACAGAATGATTTTCTTACTACAGTAGCCACATGATGGTCAAATGCCAAGTCACTGTCTACATGTGTTCCCAAATCCCTGACCATAGGGTCAATGCTTAGGGGTGTATTATCAATTCAGTAGATTCCAGAGATGGTTGTCTTTACAAAAGTTACTATTATGCATTTTTTGCATTGAGTTTTAGACCATGACTCTAGCATTGGGTGTTAGTCTTTGTCATACCTTCTTAGAGGATGTTTGTGTCTTTGTGGAATTTTATGACTGCACCTAGTTTGCAATCATCAGCAAACATGGTTAGCCAATGGCCTTTGATGTTGGCCTTAACTTCAGAGAAGTAGATGCCAAAAAGGACCAACTCTAGCACAAGCTCTGGAGGAAGCAGCTAGTGACTAGTCTTTTGTGGTGGTAGACTCACCTATCTGGAGTTTTTGTGTCCTATCTGTAAGCCAGAGGGTAACATAGTAATTTATGGGTCTATATTACATCATTGAATGGTTATAAAAGTGAATGATGATTAATCGACCCCATGTAAGTGAAAGCTTACAATGTTGAAACCTCAGAACAGTGATTTTTTTTCAAAAAAAAAAAACTTTACATAAAGTGGAGGGTTTTGTTTGACGTGGGGGGGCTGTGCCCCCCACACCCCCCTACTTAAACATACCAACTCCGAGATTGCACTACATTGCTGAAAATGGCAAAGTAATGGAAGCGGCCAAAAAAATTCTTTCCCAGGGAAAGAATTCGATTAAAAGCCACTTCGCTATTTTGCCTTTTAGTTCTTTTACGTTTGATCAAGACGCATTTGACAGAATGTGTCTTCGATCACGTAATAGGAACACATAATTTATACCTAATTTTGTGAGCTTGTCTATAATTCCTGAACAGGAAATTGTTCTGAGTGCTTTTGACAGTTAGGGTAGGCAGTATGCACCATTTTGCCCTCATCCTTTGCTTTGGTAACCTTCTCAAAGATATCCACCAGGTTGTATAGGCATGATCGCCCTTGACAAAACCAAACTGGGTTGGATTCAATGTCTGAAGGTTCCTGTGATGTCCCTCCTCTGGGCGAATAATCAAGGAGCATCAGTCCTCATTACAGATATCGGTGATGGACGTTCACTTGGACCAAAGATAGATACACACAGTATTTCCAGATGCAGTTCTCTGCACTGACTGCAATTTCCCTTAAGAGCATAGCGGGATTACACTCAGTCCTAGGGCTGGGTTTTCTTCTCTCTCTCCGGGCCCCAAATAAGACTCCCCACTGACACAGCTGTAGAGTTGAGTCATCAGCCGAGTATTCCAAACCAAGTCTTCCACCACCTTCTCTGTGAAACCAGTTCTCTGTGTCCCTACACCAAGTAGCTGAGACACACACACACACACACACACACACACACACACACACACACACACACACACTTTGAGATTTGATTTACAGACACACGCACACACACACACACACACACACACACACACACACACACACACACACACACACACACACACACACACACCTGGGAAAGGCTGGCACAGATTTACCAGCTATGTCCCCTCTGCCCAGAGTAAAGATAGCTACTCAAGGCTCTTACAAGGTTACGCAATTATACTCTGTAAAATTAATACTAATGCAAATGGTAGTGTTTGACCAATGAAGCAAGGCTTTCAGGAGTGGCCACAGTGCCACCAAATAAATGTAAGTCTCAAAGGTTAAAATATTCCCTAGAAGACCAGCCACAATGAAAAGTTTAAATATATTTAATAATAAATAATAAAAGAATATCTATTTACAATAAACACCAAAGTTTCAATCAAATATTAAAAATAACACCAATGGAAAGATTCATACAGATACAGAAAATCAATACTTAACTAATCTCACTATATTTTCCTGACTGATCTAAAGAATTACTGTCCCCTAGTTCACTTACTAGAGCAAGGCAAGATGATGTAGGTGAGTGGCCCTTCTTTGTCAGGTTTCAAAAACAGACTGCCCTGAGCCTTCTGTCTCATTTAGTATTAAAACATAATTTCAGTGCTGGATTACAGAATGACATCACATACATCTGGTCACCTAGCTTCTAGCTCCCACACTACCCCCTTTACTAGCAGCTGAACCAGAATCTTGCAGATATGCGTCACCATACACAAAAAAAAAAAATTCAAAAACTTCTACCCTTCCAGAGTAGCAATTAGTTCACCCCTAAAGACAATATAGTAGGATTCCTAGTCCTGGTTTTCACAGACATTCCATCTCTGGTTACAGTCAAAACTGTAAGATACAATCTTTATGGCCTAAACCACATCATTTAATTTCATGCTACTTTTCAAAGTTAGCTTGACAGAGATTAACCTCTTCTCTTCCAGTATCCTCTGTTACAATATATTCATTTCAACAATTACAATACAGTCTGATATACAGGTAGATACAGGTTTATTTCTTTTCTGTCCAGCAGGACCCACTTTTAATACATTTTAACACAATCATCTTTGCAAGTAAATTTTTCAACACAGGCATCTGTACAAATCAGCTTGATTATAATAATGACATATAATTCTTTACAAAACTCCAGCTAGCTATGCTGACACTACTTCTCCTGGTATAGCTGGCAATACCTCACATCATCACAGTTCCTATGTTGATATTTATCATTTTCATGATTATTCTTTTCATGGTCTTACATATCAGACTAGTCAGGCTTATGGGTCAGTAGTTTGCTGAGTCTGTGGATGGCCCTTGTGCAGAGAGATAGTTGCAGTCTTCTATTTGCTTAAATGAAGCCTGTTTTGATGCTATGATTGAACTGTGCTTCTAGTGACCCTGATAAGTCATGTTTCATGCTATCAAGGAGGCATCCTGGAATATTGTCAGGTCCCATCAATGCAGTGTTTTTTGGTCTTGGAGAATGTATTGAGGGCCTATGGTTGGGGGTATTTATTGACAGGTGTCTGGGGGAGAAAGTGTGGTAAGATTGGAGCTGAATTCATCAGCTAGTAGATTTGCTATATTCTCTGGTTTGGTATAGGTGTCTATATTTACAATTAGTTTAGCACTTTGTTGTGTATTGCCTTTGAAGTTTTGAACTTAGCTGAACAATGTCTTGAGATTGTCTTTAGCTTGGGGGGGGGACTTTTGCCTCAAATTTGGGTTTGATAGACTTAATTAGTCCCCTGAGCTTATTTAGTTTGATGAGTGAGTTCTTACCTTGCTGGGCATTGCATTTCTTATTTTTGGCCATGGTTTTCTTCCATTTGTTGTATAACACATTGCTGTTGAGTTTCTAGCAGGGTGGCTTCTTTTTTGAGCTTGTCCTCTGCTTATTTTGGGTAGGTACTACTGCCTTTATGCAGCTGTATACATGATTTTAAAGATGTTTTATGTAAATGAATCAGCATATGTAGAGGAGATCTCCCGGTTTAGGGGTCCTTGATATTTTGCCAAGTTATCACTTAAAAATAGGAAGTTTGCAATGGAATAATTCCTAAAAGTTCCAGGAGACAACTTTATGGTTTGACCTGAAAAGTAATAATGTTACCATTGGGGTGTGCAATGCTCCCCCATTTTGTTCAGGACTAGGTCAAGGATGCTGATGCCCCTAGTGTGCATATGGTCCAGGGCATTTGTGTTGACAAAGTCCAGGAATCTTTGGGCCTGCAAATCTGGGATTTTAAATTATTCCCATTTTATAGTGGAATAGTTTTAAGTTATGGTGTTGGGTTGAGTGGAGAGTGACTCAAGTCCAGTTAAGTAAGAGATGTGGGTTTCTTGGATCATAGAGCAAGATCTATACCTTGCCAAAATATGGTATGTGTCTTTGCTTAGAGTGAGTTGTATGTGGAGGAGCTCAAGTGTGATTGTTTTTTTTATGTAAATTGAAATATCTCCACCTTTTGTCCCTTTCTGTGTAGTATCTGATCTAAATGTGTGAAAGGCATTATAGCTATGCACTGCTGGGGTGTGTTCCATAGATTTAAACCATACCTCAGTAACTACACAGACATCTACATTCTCCTGGGATAGGAGAGTTTGCAAGGAGAATAATTTTTTGTTTAGACTCCTGGCACTGAACAGTATTGCCTTTAGATTATTTTGGACTGGTTTATATTATGTCAGAGGGTTTATCAGGTTGACAATGCCTAAAAATAGGCACTGAGGGGTAGACAAGGTTTTAGCCAATATTCCAAAGCCTAGCAAGGAAGGTGCAGACCATCCATGGTGAAGCATTTTGGTCTGTCAATCATATCCTCCCAGGCTAAAAAATATTGTTCCTCTTAGAATGATACCAAAAACTAAGCCAGTTATTAAAATCAATTATTTTTTATTCTCACTTTCACAACATCCTTGGGGAAGGTACAATGTGGCTCAATGCTCAGCTCATACTGGCCTGGAACACATAGTCCGAAAGCTCCATAATGTCTCTCATCATATAGTCGAAGGAGGTAGGTCCTGGGTCATTTATTCACAAATGGACTACAACTGAGTCATACCTGTAGTGGTGGTTCAGTGGTTCAGTGGGCTGAGTATGAGCATGTTCTGGTGGATCCTGGCCCATGATAAGCAACTGACTATGATCCTCTCCATGCTCAGCCTCCTGATTGGGGCATTGGTGTACCTCATAATGGAGTTTCCTATGTGTTTTTGACAAATTGTTTGACATTTAAAGTGGCTGTATGTGAGAGCCCTGCCTCCGCAGACAGTGTAGAAGTACATCTCTCATGCTGTATCATATTGTTTGAGAATTATGTGGTTGTCAGAAAACAAGAGAATTTCTACATTGTATCAGGATGCCTATTTTTACCAAGCTGGTTACACAGACAGCAGGAAAGAGCAGATCCATTGCTTCAGGTATGAATACAGTAGGTTATAAGGGGAGTTATTCCAAAGAATTCTGTACTTCTCTTTGTGTGACCACTTTGAGGAAGAACACATTTGCTAGGTCAAGAAATAATGCATAAATGTGTTGATGGGTAATTTAAGTATTACAACATTAACAAACAGACAGACATATTTGTAAAACAGAATGGAAATTAAAATAAAAATTACATCTGAGATGTTCAGTCTCCAGTCCAAGGCTAAGATTGCATGCTGCTGGAGATAGATGGATTTCAGCTGTACATTTACATGTTATTTTCAAGTGTTATGTGGTAATTATTAAATGCTTAATGCTCAGGTTTCTGGGTAGCGGATCATCTTGGATGAGTGTATAGTTACATTTAAGTTTAGAATTTCCATATATGTGAGCCCTGTGGTACTGATCTAATGGTTCTGATGCTGTTCATTTTGTGGCTGTGCAAAATGTCCATTAGAGATGGATCTGAGGAAGCCTTGTATGGCAGACATAGATCATGTCTTGGTAACCTGTAAAATATTGTGCATAGACACAGGGCTTTAAGGAAATCCATATATGACAATTTGTTTTTACCCTGGATTGTCCTGGTAAGGAACCTTTGTGGGCATTCCAATTTTTGCATATGTTTGGTCAGGTGCATGCCGAAGGGTACATTATACACAATGATGGTCTGGATAAGGGCCAAATAAAGTGGCACTCTGACTTCCTTGGACCTAGATGCCATGCCATTACTTATAAGTAAGGTAACATAGAAAGACTTTCTTAATACATTGGCCACATGTTAGACAAAGGCCAGATTATTTTCTGCATATGTTCCCATATCCTTGGATACCTCTTAAGGGGGTCTTATTAATGGAGTAATTAGTCTGGGTGGCAGTTTTCCCAAAAGGCACTGCAATGCATTTCTTGGCATTGAGTTTTAGTCCGTGATTTTGGCACCAGTCATTTGTCTGTGTTAGACCTTCTAGTAGGATGTTTGTGTCATGGGGAATATCTATGACAGCTCCCAGTTTGGAGTCATCTTCAAGCCTGGTTAGCCAAAGGCCCTTGACATTAGCCTTACTACTTGCCAAATAGGAATAGTCCCAACATGGAGCCCTGAGGTATGCCACTGGCCACCAGTCTCCTAGTAGAGGTGGTCTCTCCAGTCCTGACTTCCTGGGTCCTGTCTGTAGGCCATCTAAAAATCCAGCAAGTTATGAAGGGATTTATGCCAGTTTGGTGAGTTTGTCAACTATAGCCAAGTGTGGTATTTTATCAAACTACTTAGCCAGGTCCAGGAAGGAGATATGTGCCATTTCCCCCTCTTCCATTGCCTTGGTGACCTTCTAAAGAAGTCCACAAGGTTAAGTAGGCATGACCATTCCTTGACAAAGCCAAACTGGGTTGGGTCCAGTGCCTGAAGGTTGTCTTTGTTTTTGTTGACCATTTCCATGATAATTTGTTCCATGGCTTTGCATATTAGACTAGTCAGACTAATGGGTCTGTAGTTTCAAGGTTCGTTGATGGCCCACCCTTGTGAAGTGGAATAACCATTGCAGTCCTCCATTCACATGGTACAAAGCCGGTTTTGAGGCTATAGTTGAAAAATGACTCAAGTGGTCCTGATAGGACATGTTTCAAGCTATTTAGGAGGCATCCCAGGATATTGTAAGGACCCAGTGAGTCTGTGTTATTGGCCTTAGTGAGTGCCACCAGGACCTGCTCCTTATTAATATTTGGGGTGTTATGCTAGTAGGTATTTCATGAGGGGAGGCAGGGTGGAGTTGGGGGTGAAGCTTGAGCTGAATTTGTCAGCCAGCAAATTTGTTATGTCTGCTCAGTAAAGGTGGCACCTTTGATCATCACTTTGGCACACTGCTGTGTGCTGCCTTTGAGGTTATGGACAGCTATAGGAAGGCCTTGTGGTCATCTTTAGCCTGTGAAGCTATCTTGGCCTTGTAATTGGCCATGTTGGACTTAATTAGTCCTTTTAGTTTCCTATTTAGTTTAATTAGATAGTTATTATCATTATGAGAATTGCTCTTCCTAATTTTAGACATGACTTTTTTCCTTTTGTTATATACTCTGCTAAAGTTAGGATTTTATCAGTGTGTTTTTTTTTTTTTAGGGTTTGTTTTGGGCTTACTTCTAGTAGGTACAGAACCCTCTATATAGCCATTTACATGTTTGTACAGGGCCTCTGTGAACAATTCTGCATAGTTTGCTGTGAACTCGAGGATAGAAGGGAAAGTGAATTTTGACAAACTATCACTTACCAGAATAAGTTTGCTTTAGAATAGTTCCTAACTGTTTAAGGGTTTGCTGGAGTTACTGAGTTTATTTTTATTTTGAAGGAGACAGCTTTGTGGTCTGACTTCACCAGTAAGGATGTGACACTGGGTACTGTACAGCACTCTCCCATATTGGTAAGTACCAGGTCCACTATGTTTGAACCTCCAGGAACTATTGTACCTGTGAGTTTGAGGAAATATATGTTTCCCAGTCTATAGAGGGGTGGTTAAACTGTCTCATGAATATTTAGTTCAATGGTGATTGTCTCCAGTAGGTCTATGTATAAGCTATGGAATTACTGGGATACAGAAGATGACCATTAACTTGCTAGGATATAGTATGGGACTTTGTCTATGGTGACTTGCATGTGGATAAACTCCAGAGCATTGTTCTGTTTAACTAAGCTAGAGGTATACTTGTTGCTACTATATATCGAGACTACTTCACCTTTTGTTCCTGTCTGTGCAGCTGATAGTCTAAATGTATGGAAGGCACTGAAGTCTTGCACTGCCAGAGTACTTTCTGTGGATTTAAACCAAGTCTCAGTAATAGCAAAGATGTCTGTATTGTCCAAAGTGAGGAGAGCTTATAGGGTGTGGAGTTTCTTGTTTAGGCTCCTAGCATTGAGCAGTATCACCTTTAGGTTTCTTTGGGCCATATGTTGGAAGGTTTATCAATTTGGCATTAGCTAAAAAGGTATAAGGAGGTGGATAAAGTTTTTGCCGTTATTCAGAATCCTACTGGGGATAGGTACTGACTGTCCTTTGCAAAACCATGCTGACAAATATTGAATCCCCTGGAAAGACACCAAAAACTAAGCTAGTTATTGCAGTCAATCATCTTTTAATTGTACTGGGTGAAGGTAGAATGCTGCATAATGTAAGGGATATAACTGAGACACATATTCAGAGAGATCAATAATGATTTGGAGCGACATTATTTTACTTATATATATATATATATATATATATATATATATATATATATATATATATATTCAGCATATTCGACTGAAGAAGTGTTTAATTGTTTTAACTTTCTTATGTGAAAAACATTGGTGTCACAGTTGGTCGAATTACATTATAGCTGGTTTGGATTGACTATCACATAATTCTTTGGATTTCACTTTCTTTGTTGTTGTACAACCTTGGAGTAATATTTAAGTTCTGGGGATGTTGGTATGTGGGGGTGGGGGGATGGGCCCCCCACTTTAAACAAGATTTTTAAAGTTTGAGTTAGATAGAGTTTTGTTTGCAAATGTAAATGTACAGTTTACATTTGAAATCATTTTGGTTTAATTGTTTTTTTTTTTGTTTTTGATATTATTCACAATATGTTGTGTTTTATACATTTGTATTTGTGATGAATAGTTAGACAGACAGACAGATGAACAGCAACCTACCGTTGGCATGTTGGTTGCTGCTGAGCTCAGCTTGCCAAATGCAAACATGAAAATGTTTAGGTGAGTATTTCTGATTCCAAACAAATTGTGTACATATCTGTCATACAGTCATTTGCTTAAATAATTACAGACATCATCTGGGTACTATAAGATACACCTCTCAGAAAAGAAAAAAAACATATTGTGTTGAATACCTGCTTTATTTCTGGCAATGGTTTGCCTACAAGTGATTGAAGCACATTTGTTAGACTCACAGCTGTTGTCGGAAAAAAAAATCAAAAACTGTGAGTTGAAAACACTATAAAAACACAACAAATATTTTTTTCAGGTGGGGACAAGCCTCTCTCTACCCCTCTCACTGCTTAAATTATATACCTACATGGTCACACCACAACAGGCAAAGGGAAAAATCCCCAAAAAGCCCTCCACCAGTTTACACAATGCAACATGCTGTGCTGAAACTCACTTTAGTATTAAATTTTTGCACTAAAGCCACTGACCCACCAATATGATAACCACCTGTAGTTATGCCCCTATCAATACCCCTCTTTTGCTTGTACTTCACCACCCTATATAATAAAATCCCCAGTCCCTTTAAAATAGCTTAGGCAGTCATCTTATCTTATCAATGTGTTTCTAATTTCCAGCTGCAGTACACAGGAGGCATTACCTGACAACACAAGAATTATTAGTGAAATAAAATTTAATTGATGTTGCATCTCAAATGTGTAGCATTTCACTCCTTCCTTTGGTGATCTGTGCAGATGCATTCATTTGGCTAATGTTTTATAGTGCATGCATCCTACTTATGTGAGAGCACAGAACAATATGACAATTTGCTAATTTTATAAGAGGTATTTTTAGCACATTAATAGTCTGTGAAGTAGTTTGTGTTGCTTATGCTGATCTTACTATTTATATTAGTTGTTAGGATTTTTTTAATACTGCATCCTCATTCAACAGTCTGAGTACTGTGTATTTATCCATTCATCCAAAGCTCTTATTTGTACAAAGCTGGTGACCAGATGTTGTCAGTGCCATCTGTATCTTCCTTGTAATAATAAGTACTAAATCCTGTTGCTCTACCCCAATGGTCATGTTGCCCAAGGACCTGCTGTTGCTCCTACCTGCTTGCCAGACATGACAGAAGTCAGCAGTACAAGTCAGAAATAGGATGACTACTTTAGAAAAGGCAAGAGTGTTGATTCACAAGCACAATAAGTTGAAGCAGTTGATGAGAACCAAGTGTGAGAGTTAATTTATTTAGTGTATGAAATACACTGTATTAAAATATAGAAAAGTAAATGGCTTTTCCCAGACAAGACTAGCTGAGGATATAATTTGTTTAGCCAGCATTGTATATTCATTTAGATGATCATTTTTAGTGGCAGTTTTGTAGTTTTGAGATATGTTTTGTTGATAAAGAATGCATTGCTGGATATTTCACTGTAGTGCATTGTGGTAACAGGGAGTTTCTACGGTTTGTGTGTGTAGCTTATAGACTCTTGAGGGGAAATCTATGTCTTGCATTCATGTCATTAGAGACCCAGTTATCCTGGATCTCTTTTTACCTCCATATGTCTAATAGTTCACAAATACCAGAACCAGGGCCTTAAATCTTCACCAGCATATAAAAGAAATGTGATGGTGAAACAGATTTATCACACAGCCATGTTACAGCCACATGACAGTGCAAAAAAAATAGCTCTAGTTGATTTGGTCACATTGACTAATGTCACCAAAAAGTGAGCATTGGTATTTTGTCAGTGATAAGTGGGTTGAGGACCAGGCCTACTCCAACCTATGTCAGGGACCCATGCTAAAGGTGTGAGGGGTCTATGTGCCACAAATGGCCAGTGTGTGCCTGCCATAAAGCCCAGTAGCCCATGGTCAATAAGCTAGTACAGTTGCCCATCTTGGGTTACCTGGGATAGCTCTGTTAAGCAAAAGTTGGATGCAAAACCAATCAACCTGCGAAACATGAACTAAGGATTGCTCCACTCTAAGTTCTCTGACAGAATTGAGCTTGGAAGATGATGACATGATCTATATCCAGGAGATAGAAGGGCAGTGCAGCAAAGCCATTTGGCTTGGGATCCAGATTCTACTACCAAGGAGGAAGATATAGTAGAAATGGTGTGGGAACTTCTGGTGAGGGAAAGACTTCAGAAAATAGTGAGGGATGTTATCCGAATTGGTAACAGACTCATGCCAATCACAGCCAGTGTAAGGTAGGACAGTATTCATAATCTCAGCCTATGTACCACAGTAGGGTTGTGACCATGAGAAAAAGAGTGCATTCAGGCAGCAATTAAAGTAGGACAGTATGAGTGGGAGTTGATAACGGGGACACTGAATGCATATATTGGGACAGACAGAAATAGATATGAGTACTACCTGGTCCATATTGGTTAGACAACAGGAATAAAGGAGAGGCCATATGGACCAGGCAGTACTCATACATATTTCTGCCTGTCCCAATATATGCATTCAGTGTCCCCGTTATCAGCTCCCACTAAATGCATATATTGGGACAGACAGAAATAGATATGAGTACTACCTAGTCCATATGGGTTGGACCACAATAATAAAGGAGAGGCCATTCTATACTTCTCTCTAAAAAATAACTTGATGGTGGCCAACAAATGGTTCAGCAAAAGAGACAGTCACATGACTACATACAAGCACGGTTAACATGTAGCTCAGACAGACTTCCTCCTAGTAAGGAAAGGGCATTGGGTTAGAATCACCGATTGCAAAGTCACCCCCAGTGAAACAGTCAGCCTACAGCATAAACCACTGGTTGGCACAATCAGCTGCAGAAGAGGTTAGAGAAGGCTTTAATTTCAACAGAGACTAGGATGAAGACCTGGAAGATGACTGGAGAGAATGCCAAAGAGTTCAAGGAAATACTCAGGTCTCTAATACCTGTGTAAGAAGGAGAAACAGGTGGAGTTGAAGAAGCAAAGCAGAGCCTCAAAAACATATGTGAGGACTACAGGACAGATATGTGGCCAGGCCAGTAAGGAAAAAAGATACATAATAAAAGCTGGTGGTGGGATATAGATGTCCAGAAAGTCATCAAGAGAAAGAAAGGAGTGCAGGAAAAATTGGGAGATAGAAAAGACAGACCAGGCTAAGAAGGAATTCTGGATGGCAAACAGAGAGGCTAGGGGGCAGTTGCAATAATGAAGAACAAGGCATCTGATGCAGACAGTCTACCATCTTCTGGAAAGTGACTCAGTAGATTGTACAGAGAAACTCTATCAGGTTGCAAGGCAAAAACAGAATAATGAAGCTAGTCATTAAACAACATTCATAAGGGATGCCAGCAATAATCCTTCTCATCAGTACAGAGGGCATCAATGGCAGATGGAAAGAGAATGTCCAGCAGCTTCTGAATGAAAAAAACCCACAGAAGCTGTACTATCCCAGACACAGCCTACAATGAAAGAAGAGGAGGAGCCCACTCTAGAGGAAGTAAGAACAGCACTAAGGAAAATGCAAAGAAAGCAGCAGGCTCAGATGAGATCATAACTTAACATGATCAAAAAGTTGGGTGAGTTAGGGAAGAAATAGCTCCTGAGGGTAATCATAGCAGTTTGGAGAAAAGGGCTTTTTCCAGATGACTGAAGCTTTATCGGGTTTGTTTAATTTAGTTGAAGCTGAATAGAATTTACATTTGACAAAATGTTGGTGAAGCATTACTTTTAAATGAATTTTATGATTTACTCTTTTCAAGCCATGAAAGAGAAAATTCTATTTGACCTCTGATTTCTGTATAAGACCAGTGGCTCTACAAACACCCATACTCTGGACCTACATTTACACCAAAAGATAAACAAGCCTCATTGGAAGAATAAATTCCTATTTCAACATATTCCTAGCCTGTAGAATAAGTTTCCGTTAGAGGTCATACAAAGTATTGTTTTGTCTACTGCCTTCAAGGCTAGTCTTGATAACTAGATAGACAGACCTAGATCTGCCCCAGGGATATCATGCAGAGCACTTCTTGATTTGGGAGGTTGGCACTATTAAATACCTGTAAATGGTGGCAAGAACTTTTAAATGTGCCTATTTAATGGTGTCTATGGCTAGGCCTCTTACGATCCCTGCCATCACTTACTGAATATTATTCCTATGTTCTTATGCTCCTTAATCTTGTCCAGGTGCAGCTAAGCTGAGTGTTCCTTTTCTTCCAATATGCATTGAGTACATAATTTGTTATATTATACAGTAAGGCACAGGTGATGCAGCCCACTAAACAGGAAGAGGGGCTTTGCCTAAACAAAAAGCATTTTCTGCGGGTTTCCATTAGGCCTTTTGTTGAATATAGTTTTGTATATTTTTGCACCAAAACTTCACTACAATTCATTTCAAATAACTGTAATGCACTGTGCATTTTGCAATGATATAACTGTAAGATTTTAATAAAAAGTGCAACACAGAAAATAAGGTAGGGTAATTAGCCATGGCAAGGTAGGGCATTTTTCAGAAAAAAAAGTAAAAGGCAAAGTAGCAATCCAGTGACAAAATATAATTGTTTTCAATTATTTTTTAACTCAGATATGTTACAGCTGGAGGAACTGTTAGAAATATAAGCTAAGATGCATTGCAAAAGAAACTTAGAATAGGTATATACAGGAGATGTGTCATCTCATGATTCAACCACCCCCCAGAAAGACGAGCTCAAAGAGAAATTAATCTTGTTCAAGATTTCTTGTTGATGGAGGTTCTGATGTAAAATACCACAAATCTATTTATTTGTAATTG